>NC_056741.1:1560397048-1560476606 GCF_019279795.1 Protopterus annectens
CCCCACCAATTTTTTCGGGGGGGTATGCCTTTTTTCCCCGGGGGCCCCATTACTACTGCATGTTACTGGCAGTTTGTATCTGGTACGCATGGCTATTATGTTGGATAGCTTAGGCTATTCCCATGATATGACATACCCATTCATCCGGGCATATACGTGTTATTCAATCCTTTGCATTGGCCATGGGTGTTTGGCCATACGGCACCACTATTATCTACGTGTGATGTCCCACCTTCACCTTCTGTGCATGTGGCACCCTGTTGGGGTGTCCTGCTTGGTGGGCAGATGTTCCACCCTATGTGTTGTGTTTGACATGTCTGCATAGCTAATCATCGGTACAGTGGCTGCACATACTGCTTTGTCCAGATGTGTACAGTTATGGATACCGTGGAGTGTGAACGCCTATGGGGTTTCGACAGGTCCGTACCACATGTGGGATGTACGCATTCTGCCGACACATTCACATGCGGCCATTTGGATATCAGTACCTGAGGTGGGATGTTGACATGTGGGGTACATATTTGCACGCGTGGCACTGCCTAGGACAATACTTCATACTACATTTGGGGTATACCCACTGTGTGTAGGTGCAGCGCAAGGCTGCTAGCTGGATTGGGTGGACGGTCGTACATGGGTGTGGGTTACGTGCTATGACGGGGCTGTTGTGTATTACATTTGCATGCATGGGTTCTGCTTCTGGATATTCCGCTTCGGCATACGCCATCCTATGTGTATGCGACGGGTACGTTGCTGGGTCTAGTACATGTTGCTATGCACATGTTTGTCTGTGTTTAGGGTATCTGGTTTCTTTCTGGTTGTTATATAGACACGGCTGCCTGGCTGTGTACTCTCACTACCACTGTGGAACTGCTGGTGACCATGCCCATGGGGCTACTCGTGTGCGCGGCGCTGACATGCTGCGGTACACCTTCACTGGGTATGCCCAATGACAGTGCATTGCGTGACGGACATGGTATTACGCGTATCCTTTGTTCCTTGGACGGGTACAATTTGGACTTCGTGGGTTAATGTTTGGTTCTCCGTTTTGTGTAGACGGGTACTATGTTGCATACTCTGCGTACGTTTCATTATCCACGGACACTGGTTGGTGCGGTTACTATTGCAGGCAGCCTGTGACAGTCCGCACTTTAGGTTGCTCCTCGCCTGCCGGCTTGGCCACGCCTACGGGCGCATCCTACTTGGGCTCGCGCACGTGCCCTCTGCACGTGGTTGTGGTTGCGGCACACACTCATTACTATGCATGTGGTGCTGCTACGCCGGTTATACACTGCACTGCTGGCGCAACCCTTACACCGGCCTTGCGCCGAGCTTCATGAATCCGGGGGATGGACTATAAAATATATAAAGAATTACAAGGTAAATTATTTTAATTAAAATAACCTATAGAAAACAGAAACTATTAGTCTAACAGAAATTGGTAGCACATTTATAATGGGCATTAACAGGCATGAGAAACTGTGAGGACAAAACCAATATATATTACGAAAACTGAAAAGTTAAAGGAAAACACTAGACTATTAAATTACAAGCACTGCAAAAGTAAATACTAATACTAAAAGTAAATACTAAATTCTGCGTTTGATTTCTTATCACTACACCTAATCTTTGTGCAAGTTCAAAGCAAAAAAAAAAAAAAGCGGAAGAAGTATAAGACAATGAATTATCTAAGAAGCGGGCTTGTACAAGGATGCCTGTATGGAGTCCGTATAGCAAACTGCAGTCTTACTCTGAGAAAGTAGTGAGCCCAGCTGAATAGAAAAGGGACACACACACACATATATCCATGTCTATCTATCTATATATATATATATATATATATATATATATATATATATCTATATATATATATATATATATATATATATATATATATATATATATAAATATACTCATTAGACCCATTATAGAGTACAATGCCCCTTTTGGTATGTACCTCATAAGACATCTACAACAACTGGAAAGGCCACATAAATACCTCACAAAGAGGATTACTGGCCTCAAACAGATGCCCTATGCAGATCGTCTCAAAAACTCCAGCTTTACTCCGTTGCACATCGCCTACTCAGAGGCGATTTCTGCCTAACATACAAAGCTATGTCAAACCCAGAGCTGGTGGACATGCTCCACTTAAAGAAATCCCAATCCCTCCGAGCTACACGCTCTAAAACCTTGTCACCACAATAAACAGAACATGCTGGAGGGATAGATTCCTGTCCCAGAGACTTCCCATACCCTGGAACAGACTACCTATGTATGTCAAACAGAGCTCCTCATTAGCAATCCTCAAAAAAAATCTTGATGATTGGATGGGAAATAGGAAATTCACCCCGGGGATCACTTCTGTGGCTCTGCTTGACAGGGGCACAGGAAAATAATTTTCTTGGGTGGCAAAAGCCAGGGTACCTTTTTGGCTAGGCTTGTATAGGCCTTAGGGCCAATGGCCTAGTACCTACCTGTGTGTGTGTGTGTGTATGTATATATATATATATATATATATATATATATATATATATATATATATATATATATATATATAAAATGTGTGTGTGTGTGTATAAACAAATGAGATCTCAAACCACCTAAAATTTGCCATTACTTTAAGTGCTCCAGCTAAATAGTATGAAGGACAGCACATATGGTTATGCATGGCTAAACTGTAAGCATTTTGTTATCAACACCCATAAGTGTAGTCAGAAAAGATTGCCGTCACTGATAACTAGGTGCTTGTGAAAACAACAGAAACATTTAAATATCATTTTGTAATGATCGCAAGGCACACTGCAGCATCTCATAATGGGGCTGTGCCCTACCACCATTTCTGTAATAACTCCCAGGTTAGTGCATTTCAATGAATGAGAAATCTCTGTGATACAGAAGCCTCAATTGCACATAAGACTTGTAGATCATGGATGTGTCAGTCATAATTTTATTTTATTTTATTTATTTATTTATTTTTATTTTTGCATTTGTTAACTGGGATGGTCCAACTGGACACAGGTCCATTTTCAGAGGAGGCCCGGGGAGAAAAGCTCCACAGTAAGTAAAATTTTACACAATATGTTAAAATACAGTATACAGAGAATTTTCAAACAATATGTTAAAATACAGTATACAGCAGAAGACATAAGACTTATATATACAGGAAAAATAGTTGCACATGGTTAATAACAGAATAAGTATGCAAATTCAATCAGCATTAGGAGAAGACCTAGACTGTAATATATATTATGGTAGGTATATTAGGAAGTGAGGTATATAAGTGGAATAATTTGAGGACTTATGTAATACATGGGTATAGCCACTCATTCTTTAAGTGTGTTCTAAGTGAGTTTTTAAAGTGAGAAGAGGTAGGGGCAGAAATCAGAGCAGGAGGGAGATTATTCCAGGTTCTAGCTATGGAGTGGGAGAACAGAGCTTTTCCTGCAATATTGTTAGCCCTAGAGATACAGAGGAGGGGTTTGTCAGAAGATCAGAGAGGACGATTTATATTATAGTGGGGTAAGAAGTTGTCCTAGTGCAGGTTTTATTTCTGGATGTGTTACCATATTGTAGGCAATGACTAATTGGTGATAGCTTAGTAGCTGGGGAAGTTCCAGCCATTGCAGTTCCCTTAGAACCTGGCAATGGCAGGTTCTAAAGGTGGAGTTGTTTGCAAATTTGACGATTTTATTATAACATGACTAAGTCTGGCAAGGTCAAGTTTTCTAAGCTGGGTAGGAACTGCAGCATACATTAGGGTAGACAAGAGGTGAGTTTGGGCTAGGATAATCCGTGCTTATTTCGAGAGGGATTTCCTGTGCCTATATAGTGTTCACATTTTTGTATGGACTTTTTTGATTGTTTGTGAAATGTGGACGTTGAAGTGTAGATTTTCATCATTTTCAATGCCTAGGAGTTTGGTATGGACAGAGGGAGAGATAATAATGCCATTTTTGGAGGAGATAGTGAAGGATAGAGAGGTGGAAATGGTTTTGTTGGGGGTGAAAAGTAGTAATTTGGTTTTATTAGGGTTTAGGATAAGTTGGATCTGAGTGATCCAATTTTCCACAGAGCTAAAGGATTCCTGGGTGAGTTGTTGTAGGGTGGGAAGTGATGGAGCTGAACAGATAAGAGTTGAATCATCAGCGTATTGTATAAGTCTAGCATGCTGTGTGGTGTTATGGAGGTTATTGGTAAATACGGAGAAAAGAAGTGGGCCTAATATGGAGCCTTGTGGTACACTTATGGTAGTTAGGAGTAAGGGGGATAGTACACTTTGCCATTGGACAGATTGTTGTCTATTTTACAGATAGTTTTTAAACCAAGCTATAGCGGAAGGGGCAAAGGACAGGGATGTCAGGGTGTCTAGTTGTAAGGAATATGAAACCATGTCAAATGCTTTGGAGAGGTCTAGAAATATTGCAGATACAAAGTTTTTATTATTTCTATGTTGGTTGATCAGATTGGTGAAAGAGAGCAGAGAGGTGGATGTGCAATGGTGTTTTCGAAAGCCATGCTGTGTGAGGGAGAGGAGATGGTGTGAGTTTAAGAATTGTGTTACCTGAGAATGTATACATTCCTCTAGTATTTTAGATAAGGGGGATATAATGGCAATGGAGTGATAATTTGAGCATTCATAAGTGTTTCCACCTTTATGTAGTGGAATAATGTATGATACCTTCCATAGCTGTGGGACATATGCTTCTTGTATGGCGCGATTGATAAGAATAGAAATAGGGTCAGATAAGGATTCAGCAGCTATTTTTAGGAAGTTGACTGGTAGATTGTCAGCGACAAGGGTGGTAGGTTTCAGTTTTAGGAGGTGTTTTTTTAATTGTTGAGGTGGGAATGGGTGAGACCATAAAGGATGGGATGTTGTCAGGACATTTGGTTGGGTTCTCTGTAGGGCTGTTTTTGGATAGTTGGGAGGATAGTGTTAAGGTGGATTCTGTGAAGTGGTGATTGAATTGGGAGGGATTCTCCTTGTTGTCATTTGTGGAGTTAGGAGTGGGAGTGGTAGTTTTTGGCTGGTTTTAGGAGAGAGTTAATGGCATGCCAAATCTTTTGGGGATCTTTTTAATGTTTGTTTTGGATATTGAGGAAGTAATTTGTTTTGGATATTGAGGAAGTAATTTTGTCTATCGAGCTTAGTTTGTCTCTTGGCCTGATTTCTAAGTTGTAGGTAACTTTGTTTAACTAGGCTAGTATTGTCTTTCTTATAAATTCTCCAAGCCTTATTCCTTGACTTTAGAAGGGCTCTAGTTTCCCTAGTTAGCCATGGTGCATAGTTTGACTTGGCTCTTATTTTCCTAATTGGTGTGAGTCTATCAAGGATATTGATGAGAATATTGTTGAAGTAGCCAATGGTTTGGTCTAGATTTAGGGTTTGTAGTGATTTCCAGTTACTATGTTTTAGAATACTGTTTAGCTCTTGTATATTTAGTTTATAATTGTCTCTGACTTGTCTAAAAACAATGGGTTTGGCTATGTTGGCATGTTTCCACAGGAGGAAGGTGGGAAGATGGTCACTAAGACAATCAGGAGGGCATCCTGTCTGATAGTTTTGTTTGGGGCAGTTAGCTAGTGCCCAATCTAGAATAGATTGTTTGTGGGTTTTTTTGTCGATTCTAGTGGGTTCTTGGATAAGTTGGGTAAAACTATAAAGATTAATATGGTTACTGGGGTTGTTAGAGGTACAGGCTGACCAATCAGTGTTCAGGTCACCTAATAAGATGGTTTCTTGGGGGAGATTATCTGTGGCCCATTGTAACATTTCTTCAATGATGGGAGAGTTATTACCTGGGGGAATATAACAGCAGAAAATTATGATAGTTTTTGTGTCATTTATGCTTAAGGTTGAACCTAAGGTTTCGGCATTTTGAAATATAGGTATGGGGGTTTGTAGAGGTTTGATGTTGATTGTATTTCTGTACAGGATAGCAACTCCACCTCCCTTTTTGCCCACTCTATCCAGTCTAAGGATATTATATCCTGGTGGGAGAATTTCTTCATTTTTGGGTACTAGGTTTTAGCCACGTCTTGGTAATGTTTAGTATGTCAGGGTAGTAGTGAGCTATAAATGCATGTAGGTCCGAAAGTTTGATAGAGATACTTCTAATGCTGACATTCAGAATCAATAGGTCAAAGATTTGCCTAGCAGAGAGTAGAGTTTTGTGGTCCAGGGTTTGGGTATATATCTCCAGATATAAGTAGATTTTTAGTGATAAACAATATGTGTTTAATTGTGTGCACTATGTCTATGTTGGATCTAAATGATGTTTTTCTACTGTAAGATGGTGTTATGTGAGACTTATGAATGTGTAGGATTAAGCTGTCTTTAAATAATGTAGAAGAGATAGGAAAGAAAATGTGTGAGTGTATATTTGTTTGAGAAAGTGTTATATGGAATGATGTGTTTTCTAGTGATGTGTTTGTATATAATGATGTGATGTTTGTTAGGTATATGAGGGTTAGGAAGATAAATCCTAGGATTAATGGTAATTTATAAGGGAGTAGTGGTTGGGTCTTAGTGATTTTGGGGTTCAAGTATGGGTGTGAGTGTGAATGCATTGCAAGTAGATACTATGTACCTTTTTAAGGTAAAAATTTGATAGGGGTGTGTATGAGAGGCCTTTGTTTGGAGGAGGGTGTGGTCAGGTGATCTGTGGTTAGAATAAAAGTAGAGGTAGTTGGGGCGTGTGGGAAATGGGGGCAGAGTAGGGGGAGCAGAGTGAGCTGAGCGTAGCGAGGCTACTCCAGTCCTCTTGACTGCAGAACGTATCTATAGGGCTGGTCAGGATAGAACAGTAAAAGGAAGATACCTCTGTAATTAAGCAGGAGTGGGAGGGAGTTGTGCAGGTTCAATGTGGGGGAGGGGGTGCAGGTTCAATGTGGGGGAGGGTGTAGACACAAAGTTATACAAGGTTGTGAGTCAGAAAAACTGGACTAGGCCAGCTGCTAAAAAGAAAACAGGAAAACCAAACTAAGTCATTTCCAGGTCAGTGTAGTGCAGTATGTTCCTAATAACTACAAACCTTATGCTATTAATCTAGTACAGTTTGGTGAAAAGGACCACCACTTCTACAGGGAAAAACAATTAAGTATGGGCTGTAGGTACATAGGTAAATTTTTTCCATGAGGAAGTAGTTTTAAGTAATTGACCTAGGAGTACAATAGGAAGAGAAAAATGGGGGGTGGGACCAGTAGTGTGCACATGTACAGTGAAAGGGAAAAGAGTCTTCAGTTTGGAGGACAGATTAAATACAACTCTAACATACACTAGTGTAGCTGAAAGCACTTTAGTGTTCCACCAACTCACAGTGCAGGGCAACGAGACAGCCTTGGGTTGATTGGAGGTTGGCCAAGACACAGGATGAAACTTTTGCAGAGGGGACTAGAAATAAAAAGGAAATGGAGGTAAATATTAGATCTGAAGTTTTAAAACACCCATTACCAAGTAACTAAGATAAAGGATGCAAGGGAGGAGCAGCATACCTTGTAAGATACAGCACAATTCTATGAACAACACAAAATGCAAGGATAGCAGAGAAAAAAAAACAAAAAGGTAACTGCTGTTGATTCCAAGCTATTATAACATACACTACAGTATTATGTTATTGTCATAAGGTTATGAAGAGAAAATAGTAATTACTAAGATGCTGCACACAATTTAGCATTTTCCACTAAAATTCAGTAATAACAGTGGTATGTTACAGAAACAAAAGAAAACAGGAACTGGAACAACTCACCAAGCCTGAACCAAAAACAACGTGAAGGTAACTGGAATCCGTTCATGCACAGCAGAAATTTCTGTAAAAATCCTCCAGTACTAGTTAAGTAACAAGCCAAACAGTACAAGTTAAGTACCAAACCAAACAGGACAAATTTCTTCCTCAAATGGTAAAGGAATGACAGTCCAGGTAGTTCCACTGCAAATCTTTTATTGACAAAGTAAAGACCAGAAGAATAATCCAAAAGTAAACCAAGCGCTTTCGCCTGGACAATTCCAGGCTTTTTCAAGGATAAAATGCAAGTGTGGCCACACTGTATAAATACACATGATAATCAGCCAATTAAGCAATTAAGTTAACAATTGGAATAAAACAATCAACTTTTAAAGTGCAATAGTGCTGCAAACATTATACTTTTTTTAACAATGCAATCATTTGGTGTCAACGAACTTTAACCAGCAGCTAAACAAATTTAAGTGTTATTAAAGATAGCAAATCTCTTCTAAATTCATTAACTGTATAAGTAGAATACATTAATAATCTTAATTAATACGTTTAAACTGCACTTAAAAAATCTTTGTTAGTCATACATTAAAAACCTCAATAAAAATATTTTCTTGAATATAAAATGTAAAATGTAAATGTTGTGCTAAAAAAGAGTATCACATTATTTGAGGTACTAATACATAAAAATTGGTATAACATTAATACAAAATTAATCAATTCTTTTGTATTTAGAATTTTCCTAATATTAGTAACCAAATCTATTAATGCATAAATAAATGTGTTATTCTTTCTTTTAAAAACTAGTGTAATATAATGAAATATAAATATTCATGAAATTTCATAAATATTAAACACTAAACAAAAACCTTAAAAATTGTTTATAATTTGTTCCTTTTCATTTTCAATATACTGTTAATACTGATGCTCTCATTCATCCCAGGGTTTCTTGAAGCATCTAATTTGAGTTGCCAAGTTAACTCTCTGGTTTCCAGGTAAGTTTCCCAGTCACCTCCCCTAGGGTCACTGGTGACTCGTTCCAAAACAAAAAATTTTAAAGACATGTTATCACATAATAGAGAGTGTTTGAAGAAAGCATTAGTATTTTTCTTTTTCTCAATTTCGTATACGTGCTCATAAATCCGTTTTTTAAGCGTTCTAGTGGTCTTACCCACATAAAAACCATGGCAGAATGTACATATACCTAAGTATACTACCCCCATTGTATTACAATTGTGGTGCCCTGATGTTCTCAAAGTGCAATTTCTGGCTGGAAGAAATATTTCCTCAGCATTAAGTAGGTACTTACATTGCTTACACGCACCACATTTGAAAGTTCCATTTTTCCTATGAGGGGCCATGGTGTTATTAGTGTTCCTTGTACTGGTGTTCTGTTCAACATTCCTTTAAGATTTATGTCACGTTTCCTAATGAAAGTTAATGTACTTGGTATATAATTTTTAATATCTTCTTGTGTTGATAACATAGGCCAAAAGGCTTGCAAAGTGTTTTCAATAAAAGCTGCATCTTGAGTGTAAGTGTAAATGAAACTCCTCTGTGTATCGTTGTTTCCTTTACTGTTGTTCTTAAGAAACGAAAGACCTTTACTGAGCAAAGGTGGAAACTTAGAATCCCTTTTCTCTAAAATTTCTTCTGTAATTGTGTTAATTAACTGAGAGGGATAACCTCTTTCTACCAACATATTAGTTAAAGTGGTAACTTCGTTCAAAAAAGCATTTAGGGTACTACAGATTCTTGATGCTCGAATCAACTGACCCCTAATGATTCCCTTTTTAGTGTAAAAGGGATGCGAACTATCGAAATGTAAAAATGTGTTGGAGTATAAGGGCTTCCTATAAATAGTTGATTCAAAGTGTTCTCCTTTACTATCCTTAGTGAGAAGGATATCCAAATAGTGTAGTGAGTTACTGCTAAGTTCATAAGTAAATGACAAAAAGTCAGTTGTTGTGTTAATATAGTTAAAAAACTCCAAGAACACTTCCTTAGATCCCTGCCACAATAAACAAATGTCGTCCAGGTATCGCTTGTAAAATAAAATATACTGTTTCCATTTAGAAGAATGTATGTAGGTTTGCTCCCATTTATGTAGAACAATGTTTGCATAAGATGAAGCGCAAGGGGAGCCCATGGCTACACCCTTTCTTTGCCTAAAGTATTCTCCATTGAATAATATGTAATTATTATTAAGGATGATTTCCATAAATTCGATCAGTATATTAATCTGATTGTTACTTAAATCACTCAAGCTTGTTAAGATGTCAGAGAACCAATCTATTCCCATGTCATGTGGTATACTTGGGAAGAGTTCTACTACATCTATTGTAATCATCAAAACATCCTTGTTGCAGATATTGGGTGGAATACTAGCCAGGAATTCCCAAGAATCCTTGCAAACACTAGGGAGCTTAGAAACTAAAGATTTAATACTGTATTCTACAAATTTACCTAAAGGTTCCGTAATGCTGTTAGCTCCGGCAACAATGGGCCTGAATTTCAAAGGGGTAATTCCCTTGTGAACCTTAGGTATGCCAAATAGTATAGGAGTTTTAGGATGTGGAACATTCAAATAATTAAATAATTCTTCATTTAACACACCTTGAAGCAAATGGTCATTCAAGATGTATTTAATATTAGCTTGAGCAACATTTAGTTCATTGATAGAGGCCTGCTCGTATGTGCTGAAATCCTGTAGAATGTCATGCATTGCAATATCATAGTCAAGGACCGTCATAAGAACCATACCACCCCCTTTGTCCGGTTTCATGACCCTAAATTTTTGCTCTCTTAACAAATTCATAACTTCTACCAAATGTGTGTTGAAGTTAAATGGAGGGTCCTGTCTACTTGACAAATTAATTCTCAGTGTGTTCTCAATAAGTTCTTCAAATATTTTTAAACTCGGATGTAGGGGTGGGTTAAAAAGACTTGACCTAGTGATACTGTTGTTTACAATGTCATGTCCCTTAAAGAACAGAGAAAGGTTGAGATTTCTAACAAACAATTTTAATTCAATCAATAATTTGGGAATATAAGCAGGTCTAGCTGGAACATAGTTTAGTCCTTTAGTAAACAATTCAAAATAGACCGGGGTAATCTCCAAATCAGTATAGTTGTAAATGTTGAAATTGTTTGAAGAGACAACACTACAGTTGGTATTATGTTATTGTCATAAGGTTATGAAGAGAAAATAGTAATTACTAAGATGCTGCACACAATTTAGCATTTTCCACTAAAATTCAGTAATAACAGTGGTATGTTACAGAAACAAGTAACTACTAAGATGCTATACGCAATTAAGAATTCTCCAACTAACAGTCAGAAATAAGAGTGATGTTATGCAGATACACAGAGTCAGTTGTATCGCTCGGAGGTTACAATAAGTTCTACTCTAATTGCCAAACAGGTTAGTGATCTAAAAGTACACATATAAGCGACAATATTCACATTAGTGAATAAAGCAGCATTTTACCTGTTATTTAAAATCACAATATACTATAAACATAATTCTATACTGGCATAACAAAAACACTTATCTGCAGGGCAAATAGAGTAAAGGAAAAAAAAAACGCTCTTGAAATGCAAGTCCAGAAAACAAGTGACCAAATTAGAGCTGTTACGAACTAAAAATATACATGACAAAAAATACATACCATGTGTGAAACTTCACAAAAATAGCAGTAAGAATCAAAAAAAAACATTACCAGGTAGTACTTACATGTGAGCACACTACTGGGGATTCCTATGAAGCAAGGCAGAAAAGCTAAGTCAAAAGATGGTGCCTTTCTACATCAGGTTTTTTGATACCTCTGTAATTAAGCAGGATTGCCCTCTTGAACTGCTATAACAACTGTGTTATCTGCACACAGAATCATGGTATGTGCCTTCAATTTTGCATTCCATTGCTCTATCCGGTGATGAACTTTTTGAGAGTCTGGCTGTAATATCACATGATATGAATACAGCAACTTAGTTGATCTGTATCTCTCGATGTTTAAGCTAGATGCATAAGCTATGTGCTGTGCTCTAAAAGAGGTGACCCTTTGTATCCCTAAAGTGATTTAAGTAGAGGTAGCAACTGTTTTACCATAACCGGGAAAAGCCAAAAAGACAAACAACTCATATGGAAGAGAATTAGAATGTTATTATTCATACAGAACTGACGCAGACATAGTAGTGTTAAACTGCACAATTATCAGTATTGAAATTTTGATGTTTCTTGTGTGTGTCAAACCATAAATGCTACAAAATCCTTACGTTCATGTGAAAAGTGTTTGCTCTGTTCCACAATGAAATTGGATTTTGTGTTTTCCTCTAATTCACTGATAGCTTTCCTCACTTCTTCAAAGGAGTGAAATTATTCCACTTCAGAATTCTCACACATCTGTAGTTACCTGCTCTTCAGTTTTCATTGGTAATTCAGTGTTTCCCAAATCTGACATTAGAAACACCTGTTCTTCTGTATTTGTATGTTTAGAACTTATTTCTGCAGGTTCATCTTTTCTCACAACTCCGTATTAGCCTTCGATTGAAAGAAAGCAAAGCACAACTCTTAACTCGCAAGTAATTGTAGCTGTATGTATTGTAGCTGAAAATGGTTGTCAGAGCAGCATAATTAGTGAGCGGGTATTTTTTCTCTGTGATTAAAACAAAATTCAGTGGAAGAGGAATCCTATGACATTTCTGAAAATGCAGTAACTCAGTCCTCTTGTATGTATGTCTTTCAGCTTTTCCCGGTTAGTGGTCGCCACAGCGGAACTCTGGTCCGCTCATGATTGGCAGTGGATTTTACAGTGCCAAGCTGTCAGCCCGATGCCCAACCTTCAACAAAGGCATGCCCATTCACACTTGGACCTACCTGCATGCCTTTAACGTCACTCATCTGTGGGGAGGGCATGCAAACGCCACACAGAAGGCACAGCCGAGAATTGAACAGGAAAACCTCTTGCTGTGAGGCAACAACGCTAACCGCTGCACCACCACGGCTTAATAAACTTACAAATTATAATTCTGAAGAGAAGTTTGAGAGTAAAATAATAAAAGATCTGAAGCTGTTTTCATTTGATCTTTGACCTGTGGGAATACAGATCCTGTACTGATCCAACTCAGCCACATTTTCCAGCATTGAATTTGAGCTTCAGGCTCCTCTCCTACCCATAATGCCCCTGTCTCCCTCCTCCCCCGATCTCATTTGCCACGTGTCCAGACAGCATCATGCTCTGTTTGCTACAAGTTCCTGGTAAGTGAAACTAATATTTTTTCTGGCCTTTTTCTTCTCTCTTCTACCTTGTTTGGCCTGTTACCTGTAGTTCTATACCCTACCCATCCTTGCACTCGGGAGTCGGTCCCGTAATCCAAAAAAAAAAAAAGACCCTTTCTTCTCTTTCTCTTTTCCCTATTGTATAAGTGTGTGTGTGAGTGTGTGTGGTCCATTGCCATGGCTGAGACCCCAAAGCCAGGTTTTCAGAAATGCACCGTGTGTGGCCATAAGCTTCCCCCTTCAGATGGCCATACTCTGTGCATTGTGCATTATTTGACTAGGAGTCCCCCACCTAGACACCTCCTGTTCGATCTGCATTGGCTTAACCCCCCCCGTGTATTGATTGACAGGAGGAACAAATTGATCTTGAAGGCCCCTCCTTTCTCCACCTTCCTACAAGGCCTCTGCTTCTACTTCTGCTTCTGCTTCTTCCTCCCTGGCCTCTGGGACTCATCCTCCTGCCAAGAGGGCTGGGGATGTGGAGAAGCACCAACATATAGAGCAGGATGGGCCCAGGAAGTCATCGTCTGACCACCGGCCTCGCTTACTCGGCTGAGCCCCCAGCTAAGTCTCGCCTGGATCCCAGCCCCTGCTCCCCTCATCTCCGGTCTCCCCATTTCTCGCTGGAGCTGGAGGTCTCTTGGGGTCAATCCCCTTTTTTCAGCCTCCTCCTGGCACCTCTCCAGGCCTGTTTCTGTGGCTACCTCCCTCCAGTCCACCCACAGTCTTTCTGAAGATGATGTGGAAATTCATCCGGACTCGGACCCAGATCCAGATCCGATTCTTGCCTGCTCCCCCTGCTTGCAAGACTTTATTCTTTGTTGTTTGCTTTTATTTTTATTTTTTTTTTTTAGCGTTATCGAAGTTCTGACACTTTGGGGCTGGGAGCATGCAGTCTGCCTTATTCCCATTGCTTCTTCTCTGATCAGACCTCGATGCCGACCATTGCCCTGAGTGACGTGGCTGTGACTAGATGATGTCACCTTTGAGGTTTTTGGAGTTGGCCCTTCCACTAGGAGTCTCGGCACCTGGAGGCTCAGATCTGACTCCCCCTCTGACTCAGATGGTTTCAGATCTGGCCTTGGTTCCAGCTTCAGGGGTTCGTTCTCCTTCTGCTTTTGACGTGGTGGAGAGGGTTCTCTCAGCTCCCTTGAGACCCTTGATGTTATCATCCTCGAAGTCCGTCCTGGCTCCCTCTCTTTCTAGTCCATAATCGACCATCCTACCCCCTCAGGGACAGCCTGTTGCTTCTCCACCCCAGGGAGTCCCCCCCCCCCACCCCCGGATTGGCTAGACAGAAACATTCTTGTAAAAGGAGGTACTTGAACTCTCCACTGGAGTTCCTCACATAAGACATTGGCTTAGAAGAAGGGGAGGGTTCCCTCCAGTCACCCCCAGATGATGTCTCCTTCAGAAGCGTGGGGGGGGGTGATCTGTCCAAAAATGCAACCTGGATGAGTTGATGTTCCTGTAGGTATTTGGCACAGGACACTCTACCTTCTGGGTGTCTCCTCACGTGGATCCACTTATGGATTTGATTTCATCTCAAGCATGGAAGGAACCCAACATGGTGAAGCCCATCCCCAAGCACCCTGTTAAAATTCTAAGTGCACCTTCTAACAAAGAGCATTAGTCTAAGGAATCCCCCGTTGATGCCATGGTGGTTGTGGCAGCCACCATGAAAGAGCTCACTCAGGAGGGCTCTGTGTTCCATCCACCAGACCGAGAGTCCCAGGTCATGGACCATTTTGGGAAGCAGATTTACTCTTCACCCACATTTACTGTGCATGCACTGAACTACATGGCACATGTGATCAGACTTCAGCGGGACCTGGTCAAAGAGGTCGCTGAGTCTGCCCCAGGGTCCAGGTTGGTGAAAGGGAAGAAGGTGTTCTCCTCCCATATGGCCACCCTCGCTTTCATTTCCAACACCTCTATGAGGCTCCTATCATATGCTATTGAATGTGTCTATAGGGTGGGCTGCATAGGCATTGCCTGGCTCTGGCTTTTTGTGTTCTCGGAGCCCTTCAAGGGGCTTATGACAGTTCGACACTTTTTGAAAAACAGTTCGAGACACTTTAGTCCAGAGCGAGAAAAACGGGAAGACTTTGTCTGCTGTCAGGATCTGCTTCTCAACTTCACAACGATCCTTTTCCCGGAATCTGCTTGGGGTGAAGAAGATGTGGTTCCATAAGTCTCAGGGCTATTCCCTCAGAGCTCAGGACCTGCCCTCCCCCAGAGGCAGAGGGGGATATGACAGACACCGCCCTCATGGCAGAGGTGGTCCAAGGAACTAGGGGTCCCGGGATTCCTTCCAGGACAGACCTGAGCAGCAGCCCTGAAGGGTTGCCTAACTGCAGTTGGGGAACGTCTCTCACTGCACCCAACAACCTGGGAGTCGATCACAGATGGTCATTGGGTGTTGCAAATCATATCCAGAGGATACTCAGTCCTGTTCACTCAAACAGCAGTTCCACCCAAACACCTCCTGGACATTCAACCTGTGCAATGGGAGGAAGCAGCAGCGGAAGTCTCCAAGCTGCTCTTAAAACAAGTCATCCAACCTGACCCCCCAGACCAGTCCAAATGAGGCATCTATCCCAGGTTCATTTTAGTGCCAAAGATGACGGAGGACTTGAGACCCATCCTGGATCTTTAAACCCTATACCTGTCAGTGGAAAAGACAAAATACTGGATGGTCACTCTCCAGTCCATTCTGCCCTTTCTGCAGAAAAATGACTGGATGTGCTTGGTGGACCTCCAGGATGCATACTACCACATCAAAATGGACAAACACTCTCGGACATTCCTCCACTTCTGGCTGGGGGCCAATCATTACCAGTTCATAGTGCTACCCTTTGGTCTCACCACCGCATCCAGGGTGTTCACTAAAGTGATGGCTGTGGCGGCTGCTCACCTGCAGCTGCAGGGGTTCCAGGTTTTCCCTTACCTGGACAATTGGCTCCTGTGCACTCCCTCCAGGCATTGCCTCTCTTATGCCAGGGATCTCCTTATTCGGATCGCCCACCAGCTGGGCATAACCATCAATCTCAGCAAGTCACTATTGACTCCAGTTCAAGCTCTAGACTTCATTAGGGCTCGTTTTGATACCATTCAGAGCAAGATTTTTCTAACTCCAGATAGACTTCAATCCCTCAGCCATCATGTACCTTACATTATTCAGACCCAGTCTCCTCCTGCTGAGTCAGTGCTTTGGGCGTTGGGGTCCATGGTGGCCAGAATCACTCTGAAGCCCACAGCTCACCTACATATGAGGGTTCTCCAATGGACCCTAGAGGTCTAATGGTCTTTGCTAGATCTGCCATTATCTCAACTAGCTTGTCTGTCTCAGGCCTGCAGGGATTCTCTTCTCTGGTGGCTTTAATCCACGGATTTCCATCTGGGTCACCTGTTTATCCTTCCCGTGCCGGTGACCACGGACACCTCCCTACTTGGGTGAGGGGGGTCCTTGCTTGAGAAGGACAGTCCAAGGCATGTGGTCTTCCCTGGAGACCCATCTGCAGATCAGTGTCCTGGAGATGAGGGTGGTGCTTTTGGGGTTCCTATTACATTATCGAAGTTCTGAAACTTCGAACACCATAAGGTCGAACCCTTATGTTCAAAGTGTCAGAACTTTGATAATGCTAAAAAAAAAAATAAAAACAAACAAAGAATAAAGTCTTGCAAACAGGGGGCAAGCCCCCCTGCACCCCCCACATGGGGGGGCTGCACCCTCTGCACCCCATGCTCTTTAAATATACCAACTCTGAGATCACACTACAGTGCAGAAAGGGGAAATCTTCCCTATCTGCACTGTATTGCGATCTCAGAGTTGGTATATTTAAAGAGTGGGGGGTGTGGGGGGTGCAGGGGGGCTTGCCCCCCTGCTTGCAACAGTTAGGTAGGTTTTAGTTTTTATTTATTTATTTATTTTTATTTTTTTACGTTTGAATTCTAGAAACTTTGAACATCTGAGTTCGATGTTCTCAGGTTCGAAGTTTCAAGGATTCGACAACGTAATAGGAACCCGTGTTGTTGGCATTGTAAGGTCTTTATGCCCATCTTCCCCAAGGGGTGATTGCCATCCAAACAGACAACATGTCTGTAGTCTAGTACATCAACAAATAGGAGGGAACCAGGTCTTATCCCCCTTTGTTGTGAAGGCATGAGATTGTGGGAGTGGGCAAGCTTCTCTGGCCGTTTTCTGGTGGTAACACACATTCTGGGGAGGTCCAACATCCTGGCAGCCAGGCTCAACAGATCTATTCTGATGTTTTGCAAGTGGTCCCTGAAACCTTCAGTAGCAGAACAGATCTTCCTAAAATGGGGTCAGCCTTACTGCGATCTCTTCACCGCTCCTTCCAACATGAAGTGCAGTGAGTTTTTCATTCTGAACCACCTGCAGAGGAATCCCCCCGGGAAGCTCTACTTCATGCTTGGCCCTCCGGTCTTCTGTATGCTTACCCTCCACTTCCTCTAATCCTGAAATTCATACAGAAAGCTCATCGGCTGAGGAGCTAGTGATCCTCATTGCCACCTTCTGGCCTCACCATGTTTGGTTCCCCTCTCTGCTGTCTCGTGCAGTGTGTCCTTCTTGGATATTAGATCTGGTTCCAGATCTGATTTTGCATGTCTCAGGGATACCGCACCCAGATCTGGTCAGTCTGAAGCTGATGGCTTGGCTGCCCTAGTTCCACTGATAGCGAGGACTCCCGGGTTGTCTTCTCCCATTAAAGAGATTTTGGTGGTGGCTCACAAATCTTCCACGAGGAAGGTTTATTTCAGTAAGTGGAAATGTTTTTCACTATGGGCATCTCAACATGGTTTGAATCCCTTCACTGCCCCAATCCCCACCATTTTGGAATTTCTGGCAGGTGTCTTTCATCGGGGACCCGTTTTTCTACGGTAAAGGTACAGCTGGCGGCTATCTCCAATTTTCATATAGGAGACAATTTGGCTTCCCTAGCTTCTTCCAAGCTTTGTAAAGCCTTTTTGAAAGGTACCTTTTTATTTAGACACTCCTGTCAAGGACCCTATGCCCCCTTGGGATCTTAGTCTAGTCTTGCAAGTCTTGGTTTCTTCTCCCTTTGAACCAACAGCTTTGGTGGATTTACAATTCTTGTTTTGGAATACAGCTTCTGGTTGCTATTACCTTGGCTAAAAGAGTGTCAGAGAGTCAGGCCTTATCTGTCAAACCCCCTTATATGGTGTTTCATAAAGACAGGGTTTCTTTATGGATGAACCCCTCCTTACTTCCGAAAGTGGCTTCACAATCTAACATTATCCAGGTCATCAATCTCCCTTTTTTCTTTCTGAACTTCCAGAATAAAGGAGAGTATAAATCGCATTTGCTTGATCTTCATAGGCAAATGCATTTTTATTTGTACAGAACAAAGTCCTTTCGTAAATCTGATCAGCTTTTTGTTTGCTTCTCTAAGCCTTTCTTAGGGAAACCTGTGCCCAAGGTAACTGTTGCTCATTGGATCTCTCAGTGCATAGCCCTGGCATATAAAGCCAAAGGATTATCTCTGCTAGTTCATATCAAGGCACATTCTACCAGGTCTGTGGCTACTTCAGCAGCCTTCTGGTATAGAGTTTTTTTGGATGTTATCTGCTCTGCAGCTACTTGGGCATCATCTCACATGTTTATTTCACATTATAAGTTGGATCGCCTGTCCTGAGGCAGGGCTTCCTTTGGCTCCACCGTGCTCTGAAACATCCTTCTATGAGGGCCTTCCAGGGTCTTTGGGTAGCTAGGGACTGTGTCTCACAGGTTGAAGATCAAATGAAAACAACAACTTCAGATTAAAAAGTTATGTACTCACCATAACGTTCCCTCTGAGTTGTTTCTTTTCATTTGTCTTCAACCGTCCCTCCCTCCTTCCCCTGTCTTATGTGGGCTGTGTGGTAGACCAGATAGAAGAGGCATAGCCCCTACTCTGGTAAGCCTTTGTTTTCCTTATGGCGCTTTCAGGGGGCTAATTCCAGAGTGTTAGGTACTTGGTTAGGTCGGGGTGTTACTGTTGGCAGCAAACTCAATCTGAGGGGAGGAGGGAGACAGGGGCATTATGAGTAGGGGAGGAGCCTGGAGCTCGGATCTGATACTGGAAAATGCGGCCGAGTCGGATCCATACCAGATCCATATTCCCACAGGTTGAAGACAAATGAAAGGAACAACTCATATGGAATATTATGGTGAGTACATAACTTTCTTTACATTACATTTATGTGGTTGGTGGGGTGCACACCCAAAAATGCACCAACAGTTTTGCACCTCTGCCAGCTTCTAAACTAAAAATATTTTGATCCATCTTTGAATAGACAACAACTGAACAGAGAGAGAAAAAAACTGTAAATGTCTTTCATCTGATAACTTTTTTGCCTGCAAAACTCCTAAAAAGAGGCCAGTCTTTTTGGCATCTGTGTCTTGATAGGTGTCCTCAAGTGATTCATTTATAATTATGTGATGGCTGATATACAGATCCTTTAAGGCTTTTTCTTATTGTTAATTTGGACCGGCACAATAATTATGGGATGAAGAAGACTAATCCAGGGCTCTAAGAAGTCCCCATACTGTGCAGAAAAAAAGGAATGCTTTAAAATACACTCAAATGTCCAGAACAGTCAAGTAAACAGTTACATTTTGTTCCTGGAAAAACTGTTTTATTCATTTAAGGTGTACACACTTTCAGTAGCCCTGTATTTATAATTATCCATATTCCTTAGTGCCATGGTTGTAGGAAATCCATGATTTATTTACACAAGTGAGAACCACAGAAGATGAGTTTACAAGAGGTACAGAACCAAATTAAAAAAATAGAAGAAAGTAAAAATAAAGTGTTAAAATTCTCATGTAGAATGGTATTGGTCTAAGAGGATGTGTTTTTTTTAAAATGTTTGTAATCAGGAAAAAGGGAACTTTTTTTTCCCCAAGTCATAACTCGCATTGTCAGAATCTCTAATCTGGGCCTATAGTGGAACCTAACATGAAGAAAAAACATTTCCACAAAAATGTATGTTTTTCTTTCGGCTTTTCCCAGTTAGGGGTCACCACAGTGGAACTCCAGTCTACTAATGATTGGCAGAGGATTTTTATGGTGCCAAGGTGCCAGCTCAACACCCACCCTTCAATGAAGGCATGCTCATTTACGTATGCCTTTCGAACGCCGCTTGACTGCGGGGAGGACATGCAGACTCCACACAGAAGGCACGCTAGCTGAGAATTGAACTGGAGAACCTCTTGCTGAGGCGACAATGCTACCGCTGCACCACCGCATAATAATTGTAAATGAGCATGAAATGCAAAAGTCACTAATTTATTTCTAAATGGATTATTTCATCTATAAATTCTGAAATGCTAGCCATCTGAAGAATGAGTAGTACAGGACGAACAGCATAATTTCATAAATGAACTGGTGGAGTCAGCCCAATAAATTAAGGAGACTAACACACTGAAACCTTATGAACAGCCTCGGACATCTTAGAACCTCAGGTCAACTCAACTTTTGTTATAATCTTTGACACCAAGCACTTTGTAGAAAGAACCAATATAGTGTAACAAATATGCAAGACATATATTACAAATAACATAAGGCTACTCATTAACTGCATAGTATACATCACCTCAGGGATGAAATTTGTTAGTTCATAAAAGAAGGGAAATATATTATCTAAAATGAAAAGAATTATTTAAGCTGAAGTTAAGAGTTTAACATTTTAAATAAAAGTGTACTTTAAAAACAAGCATTTAACATGTAATAAGGCATTAGGTAGACCATATTTTGCCAAAGTAATCTGCAAAAATATCTAAATGAAAAAGAATAAGTAGCAATAATTAATAATAATAATCATCATAGCAATGAAAGCTAAACACTGCTGCCACCCCAAATGTTTAAATAGCAGATAAACTTCAGCAACCTGATATGCCACAGATTATGCCTGATACAGCAAGACCAGAAAAGATTAAACTTCAGTGCAGCATACAAGACAATGCTTGATAATATATTTATAAATATACAGTCTTTGACTACCTGAAGCAAATTCTTACCATCAAGAAGCAGTAAAAAATGTTTATTTGTGCTTTTCACACCTGCAACAGATTGCTTCCAACACTATCATTTGATAGCTACATTGTTGCTGCCAAGTTGAATCAGACTACGGACAGATCTCCAGGGCAATATTTATGATTGTTTATATCCACTGTATTGCTCAGATGTTAATTAGTTGCCAGCATTTAGCAACTTTTTAGTTTTTTGCTGGAAATTAATACACTGTTTCTGTAAGCTATACCTCACAATCCACAATATGTACATCCAAGACACATTGCCTATATTCCACGAGCAAGACCAGGACACAGTACAGAAATCAAAAACAATTACAAATCACACTGAAAAGGTGAACTCCCCCCAATAAAAACAAGCAAACAGACAGGGTTTGTTTTGTGATCTGTGCCCCATATACTGTATACAGTATTGAATGTATCTTCACTAATATCCAAGCTATAATCCAGGTTTGTGGTTTGTTCTAGTTACTAGCATTTGGATACCAAGTTTTTGCTTACTAATGTTCTGTTTTTATTTTTCTGGTAACACTTTTATATTTTAGCCCCCATATTTTATGTTTTTATCCCACCGTGTACTCAGTAAACTGTAGCTATGATGGGACCTCTACAGTCATATACCTTTTTTGGACCAGCACATCCATCTACAGTTACTTGACTCCAGAAGCACAAGCAATCATATTGACTGTTTGGACATTTCAAGAGAAGCAAATTTAAACAGTGAGGAAGTTTATTTTTAGTGGTGTCCCAGGAAGAAAATCTCTAAAATATATCAAAAACAGAATTAGACATAAACAGACATGCATATATAAGATGCTCACTCCCCAAACAATGTTAGTATTTTTATTTTTGGTTGGTGGAAAGCGTATAGTATTTTATTTGCTCGTTTGATGCTCAGTGTTTGTGCACATTCACTGTTGTCTGCATTCAGTGTTTTTTGTTCACTCAGCTATAATTCATTCTTGTGTGTAGTTGACCATAGCTGATATTTTTTCTTGGGTTCACTTTTGTATTCTAGGTGAGGTCAAGCCGCTAAAGTATGTTCACCAGGTCATTTTTGTTGATATTCTCATTTGCCTTATTATATATTCCGTATTCCATTTATGCACTTACTTCTAGCTGGAATAGAAATTTACTAATAAGTAAAAAATAAATAGTGCAAAATAAATAGCTGCTTTTTTCTGTTTTTTTTTTTTTTTACTAAAATCTAAAATACTTGAAATACCTCTTATTTTCTAGATTGCTACATTTCAATTAGGTAGTTCACTTGTTGACTACTTTGTCTCCTTTAGTTTTCATTATTTGCTAAAATGTGTCATTTTTATTTTAAGCAATTTTAGACTACACAGAAAAACATTCTGTATTAAATATCATTGTTTTTGTAGATGATGTATTGCTCAGCATCTTCTGTACTAAACACATATTGCCATCTTCCATTTTAATGCTACTGACATTTGTTTGTTAGAAGGAAAGTGTATTTACACCTTTTTATCAATAAAATATCACTCATTTTATAGCTATTTACAGGTAAAGTAACAGACGCATTCACAGTAATGCATGATGTAGTATTTTACTTTTAGCTTCCCCCGGATTCACAAACCCTCCATGTAAGACTAAATAAGTCTTACTCGGAGGCTGCAGTTGAACGGTATGATGTTAGCGTGTCATGAATATTCATGAGGGCACATTGATTCAACTCCAAGTCTAACACGGACCATGCAGGAAAGCAGGGGGCGTGTCTGACTGCTGAGCAGTCTAAAGGTCCATGCCCCTGCAAGTGTCTGAAATGCAAAATGCCAACACACAAGAGCGAGTCCGCTCAAATGTCCATGTACCCAACACCACACTCCCTGACACTGTAAACCCCCAGCACAGTTATAAAAAGTAAAACATAATTTTTTTTTTTGATTCCCGATATAGCTGCCCGTATTTGCACGTGTGTGCGCGGGTGTGCCCATTGTTTAGCTGCAGTCAGCAGTCCCGACATGGAAGAGCATAATAAGGAATGCTTATGCAAATAATGCCAAATAGCGTAGTGGTAGAGCATTCGCCCAAAGAGAAGGCATTCATGGCTCGAGTCCCACCACACCCCTACCTATTTTATGTTCTAAATCAGTATATGAAATAATTCCTGACATATATGATTAAAATTTTACTAAAAAGCATCGAAATGGCCTATGTATTAGTGAACAAAATGTATATTTATAAAGGATCCTGACATATATAATTGCTCGCAGTTAATCAGCACTTTACCCAGCGCAATAGAGTTGCCCGTAGTTAAGCAGCACTTTAACCAGCGCAATAGAGTTGCCCGTAGTTAAGCAGTGCTTTATCCAGCGCAGTAGAGTTGCCCATAGCTAAATAGTGCTTTACCCAGTGCAATCAGTTTGCGCGGAGGTGTGTGCCACGCCAACCAGCGTAGCGTACGGCAACGTGGAGCAACGTAGAGCAAAGTTAGCTAAACACAGCCACACCCCCTAGCCTGTCTGGAGAGTAGTAAAATAAAATGCAATGACAAGGTTTGAACCCAGGACTTTGTGCACCATAATCAAAGTACTGAACCACTAAGCCATGACAGCTTAGGATAAGCAGCCACTATTAACATACATATACTTATAAATGGTAGAATAACCATTGCTAAGCAGGTCTGCAGTCAGCCGAGAATTTTCAGAAATGGCCAATTACAAAAAAGTGCGGGGAAATGCGGCATATTTAAGCCCCATAGGCAGGAATACTCACCATAACTGATTGTAGCTCCCATCTGCAGTTATAATGACTGGTGCTGGAGAGGGTACATGCTTTAGAGCGCAACGCTGGGGCATCGATAGTTGAAATACATGGTTTGGCTCCTTGTCCACCATCATGAGTCAAGACTCCTGCAGGGCCAGTTCCAAGGGATGGAGTACAAGGCAGAGGCTTGGAACTGGTTAGCTCATGACATCATCAGTGTCACAGGTGTTCCTCGGACTGTTGAGCAGGTCCGTCACCACCATGCAGACCTGAAGAGATGGAAGCAGGATCTACTGAACCAATGGATACAGGAGGCCCATGGGATGCAAGATGCCCCACTACCGAGTAGGTAGCCATGGAATGCAGTATGTAAGACTTGGTAATTTATGCTATATAATGGATAGGTATGTCTCAATATCCCTTCATTTGCTTCACAGCTGCAGGTGTCCGTGCTGTGAATCAGCAAGCCTATGCTGATAGGCTGCTAAGGCTGTGCCACCAGGCAGGTTAGTAATTATTCTGCATGTATTGTTATATAAAATAGGTGAGAGATCCTGAAAGAAAGTGTTGTAGCCCAATAATACAGCCATAAAATGCCCCGAATAATCCCTCTGCATGTACTGTTATATAAAATAAGTCAGAGAGCCAGAAAAAGAGTGTAGTAACCCATTGAAAGGTAAAATATGTCCGGAATAATATCTCTGCATGTACTGTCATATAAAATAAGTGAGCGAGCCTGAAAATGAGTGTTCCAACCTATTAATAAAGGTATAATATGTCTTGAACATGTCTTCCATATGCACTGTAATATCAAATAAAGGAGAGAGCCTGTGGAAAAATGCGTAATGTAATTAATAAAGGTATAAAACCTGGAGTGTGTCTGTGTCACTTACTTTGAAATGTTGTTGTACCCTTGCATTATACAAATAGTACTGTATTAATAAGTGCTGGCAACCCACAGTTGGGCAGTCCCATCTAAAGTGGTTGATGGAAATGCCAGTAGCTGTGAAGCATATATACAGTCCTCAACAGTCAGTTACTGGCTGGCATGCATAAGTAAATCTGGCACACGAGTAGCTTGTTAATTAGATCCCCAGAAATGTGAGTGTGCTACACGAAATGTAGGGTTCTGTACAAATCTAACTGAAAATGTCATGTGAACACAACCAGATATGTAGATAAAGAAATATGAATAAAATCAATAAATATGTAGCAGTAACATCTGCATCTTGGACAGTTAGTATGTCGGATATAGGTCAGGGATATAATGAACTAGCCAAACCGATTACACAACCTAATGCATGTTGCCAAGTGTAATAAGACGTGTAGGGGATATACACCTGCAGTCAATAGAAATGTAGTGTAGACTAAAAGTACTTATAAGATGTCAATTGAGGTTTCTTTATACACCCTACTGTATGTGCATAAACAATGCAATTCCACAACTCAATGGGTATGTGTAATCTCAAAACATTTGTTGGGACATATGTCCTATTGTTCTATAATTATCTGCATTCACTTTGATGCATGTGCCCTGTTCAAATGCCACAATCATGGTGGCCTGTTGCCACCAATCATCCCTGCATGCTGTTGGAATGTCCACTGTCATTCAATATATGCATGTGTTATGCTTGCTGTTCAACTGTTGGAACCTTGGTGTGTTGGGTTAATGGGAATATTACTGCATGCTGTTACAACTAACCTGGAATGCCATTGTTTATGTTGTAATTAAACACACCTAATCACAGAACGTATGGGAAGGCCAGTCCCAGCGGACCCACCTGTCCCTCCTCAGCTGGCGATTGCACCTGGCACCAGCAGGTCTGGTGCCTAGCCCGGGCTCCCCTTCTCCGTTGGTCCTGTGCCACCTTCAGGTGGAAGCGCTGCAGGGGATGGGGGTCATACCCCCCATGCAAGCATGGGCAGAGAAGGGCCACCTGTCACCCTTCGAAGGGTCCGGGCTGTGGTGCGTAGGGAGATCCAGCGTACAGTCGCTGATCCCCTATGCCAGCTCGATGCGAGAGTGGCGCACCTCATGGGTGAGCCTGCCCATCCTATGCAGCCCCCAGGACAGCCACCATCAGGGCTGTGAAGGTGCAGTGGTGACTGCCCATGGGTGGGGATCTCAGTTCCACTGTTACCATCTGTGGGTCATGGGCTTGCAATTTCCAAACACCCGTCCCTATCAATTGTGTTCACCCACCCCATGTGTCATACACAGCCCCTGTATGCATCTTGTTTGTCTTGTCTGTTCTTCTCCCCAACCTACCTCCCCAAATATACCTACTTCCTCTACCTCACTTTCCACTCTCACCTGAAAAAAAAAAAAAGGTCAATCTGTACCTACAAAAAAATTACGTCCCATACATAGCTGCTCATTTCGCACACATGTCCGCTGGACATGTAAACTGATAATTATAATTGGCAGTACAACATACTTTGTTGTCCTCACCCCTCTCCCAGGGGTGGAAGGTTTCAAATTTCACTCCAAATTTATTGCATATGCACAGCTATTGCTAGTAAAGAAATGGGCAGCTATGGACCTTCCCTACACCCGTCCTGCACATCCCGAGCTTGTTTTCCTACTGTCTTTCCCTCTTTGTGCCCCCTTTTTCACCACTTTCCTATCTCCCCATTTTCTTTTCTTTCAGAGAAATTAACATGGGGGTTAGCGGGAGTAAGCACCTTTAAGCAGTAGTAATCAGGTTTAAGCGAGTGTGCGCATGTGTGCGCTTAGCTAAGTATTGCTAACCTTTGTGCAAACCCGCGCAAAACCGCTTACAACTGCTTAAAAGTGCCTTAGTCATTCTGTATGTCAGGGCCCTTGTTCTGCTCAGCAGCAAAATGAAACACCTCTGTCAGTCTCAAACCTTGAACCTTGGGCACACTAGACTGCATGAATTACCACTAAGCCACAGCAGATTTACAATAGCTTGGTGCTAAAATAAATATATCATGCATTACAATGAGTGAATGTAAAGGAAAAATAGGAAGGCCATAACACAAAGCCTGTTCTGTGGATCTTTACCAGCAAATGTTTTGGAATTGCATTACATGAGTGTGATATGAGAAGCAGCCATTCTAGCAGCAAATAATGTTACAGAGGCACTTTACAACCCCCACACAGTATCATAGCAGGACAAACAGTGGCATATCTGATTAGGGCAGAGGCCATACTACCTAAATGTGACTACTTTTCAGGGATGTCCCTGATTGTGAAACATATTTTAGCTGTGTCCCTCTGAATCCCTCTGAAAAGTACTGATGTCAGTCAGAAAGGTGGGGTATTACACAATGAATACTGACAATGATAACAGTAGACACCACTTGTACTTCATAAAAGCAGTACTAATCCATATGCACTGCTTCACTCAAGTCTACACTTACTGTCTCTATTATATGTAAGGTGTACCTCACTTTTAACTACCTATCCCCGACTCCATGCAAAGATGTGTCTGAGTGTTTCATAGGCCTGGTAGAGGCACAAACACACAGGCATATCAGCTATTCTGCTGTTACACACTCTGCAAACAGCTTTGGTAGGACTTCCACAAGCATACCCTTATGTAAGAGTACAACACAGAAATACCAAAGGATGTAGCCATGTACTGGTAGCAACTGACTGTAACAGTGCCATTGTACCAGTGATGGAAACACCTGTGGGTTGCACAGACAAAGAATAAGTGTAACATTTGACTACCATCTGGATAGGTTCACAGTTGGGAACTATGCAGACAAACCAACTGCCTTGATAAACTAACAGGTACACACCAATCCTTTAAGTCCAGTAAGATAACATTCACACAATAATACATAATGCTCTCTGCATGTCAGCACCCCCCCACAATTTAAATATACTTGTGTGTTTTGGGTCTACCAAGGATGTAGGTAGGTATACTCAGTACTGGAATTGTCCAGTTGTCCTGAGAACCCTGTGCTAATGTCAACAATAAAAACACAAACCCTGCAGAAGTGAGTACATTAATATGCACAGTATAACAGTTCACAAACAGTTCATGTGCCAAAAGAATACTTCTCAATAACTACGTTTGTATGGCAGTTAATTATATGAGTAGAAAAGAAACTACATTGTCACATAAATGTTGTGTAAGCATTTGTAGGGGTGAGTTAAACTCTACACTGATAGCTCTGTACTGCAAGTGGCAACAGTCAGGACTGAGTACAACATGTACATCACTGTCTACACCTCTAGCTTCAGATATAAGAAGTATACCAACCTTCTGACTTACATAACAGTGTCCACAGCAAACAAGCATGGGCCACAATCTGGAAATCTGAAAGGGCTACTCCTACATACCTTAGCAATTTATAGCATTGGGTTGTTATGACAGTGAGTACTGCAATTACCACACAGCAGGCTGTATGCATTTACCAAATGCTGGGCACCAATTGGTGCAGAGGGCATCACATGCACATGCACAGATACCTATAAAAGCAGACTGTACTTGCTATCCCCAGATGCAATCATTACATTGCACGTGTCAGCTACTCTAGAACTCCTGGAGAGTAGTGACAAACTTTAGTACTTAATAAAGAAATATTTAATTAAGTAAAAAATATATTTACTTAATTATAACCTAAATATATTAATTAAGAAAAAAAAATGTAATTAATAACCAAAAATAAAACTTAAGTAAAAAACTTTACTTAATAAATAAAAAAAAATTGTCAAAGCATACACAGACGGATCTGAAAGTGACAAACAGGTATGTAACAGATTTGTAGTTACCGGCAAGTAGTAGATGTTTATGAATAGTACTGTACATACTCTAAAACATGCATATGTGGCAGCAGTAGGTATGTATGCACTGATGCCATGCATAACTACTGCCATGGACAAATTAGTGTGCAGCTGTGTGCAGTGGGACATAACTGTGACATATGTAGCTCAGCATTATATGCCAAACATCTGAACGTTATCTCTGGTCTGTACAGTACTGCGTAGAATGGCAGTTAGGGGGAGTAGTGCAAACACCTATATAAACTTGGATGTGACAGAGTAAGACATACATGATAGTCATATAATGTGCAGCTTAGCATTGGCAACTGCTGTACCAGGCTAGTATAGTAATGTTAGCATTTGCAGCTATATATACTCCCTGTACTATTACTGTATGCACACATGACAACTGTCCATGTTGTAGCAAGGCCCAACAGGTCATCTGTGAGATGTATGGACTTACAACAGTGTGGACCCTGTGTGTGTATGGCGCACACATATGGAGAGATATTTATGTGTCTGATATATTAGCATCTGAACATGTGCATAGAGCAAGGGACATACTGCAACTGTTTGTGAAGGGTGGACATTTATATGTTGGTGCAGGTTGTTATGTGCATATTTATATGTAGGTTGTAGTGTGTGGCAAACAAGACAGCATACAGTGCTGGCATATGACATGTGGTGTTTAAACACCGTGGGTATGATTTGTTAGGTTTTCAGTCTTCCAGATAGTGGGTCCTGCTAAAGATACATGGGCTGAGAATACCTTCCATGTATTCTGCACAAGTCTGTGCAATATCATTACATAACTGCATCCCTCTCAACCTTTGCATAATTGATAGTCCCACCATGAAAGCTGGACTGTATATGTGCCTATATGTATATCTATATGTACACCAATGGATGTTCATATGTATGCTCAAGCTCAATGTTTTAAACATATTGCCATCCCTTTTGTTAAAAACCCTGTACCCATGAACTACCACATAAGAGACTACGGGACACAGGTGGACAGTAGTGTCCGTTTTGATAATCACAGTGCCACACTAGTCATGTAAACTGAGTACAGTCCACATGTCATCAGAAAAGGTGTGTCATCCATGGAAAAAGAGGTCAGTATTCCACTCTACTAATCAGTCATACCACCCATCATAGAGTACATTGGCCCTGTTGGTATGTACCTCAGAAGACATCCACAGTGACTGTAGATGCCAGACACATAACTCACAAAGAGTATTACCAGACTCAAACAGATGCCCTATGCAGACTATCTTACAAAACCACAGCTACACTGTGTCACATACCGCCTACCCAAAGGCAACCTCTGCCTAACTTACAAAGCTATGCCAAACCCACAGGTATTGGACATGCTCCATATAAACAGATTAAACTCCATACAAGCTACACACTGTACTGATCTAAACCCTGTAACGTCAAAAAGCAGAACATTTTGGAGTGGTACATTATCATCTCAGACACATACCATACTCTGGAACTAACTACCTATCAATAGCAAATGAAGGTCCTCATTAGCAGTTGTCATGAATAATCATGATGATTGGATGTGAGATAGGAAACACAACCTGGGAATCACCTCTGTGGCTCTGCATGACAGGGGCACATGAACCTACATTACGTGGGTGTTGAAGGGCAGGGTACCATATGGCTAGGCTTCCATAGGCCCTACGGATAATAGCCTTTTAGCTACCTAGGACCCGATACACACACACATGTACTTGTTGCATTACTTGCTATGTGAGGTTGACTGGGTGTGATGGTGAATGTGTAGGCGAATGTGTCAAAGTTGTGTATATGTGTGATAGCCTAGTGGGAAACTGTGTATATCATGGTATGTAGTGTTGTAGCTCTAATCCCAGCAAAAGATATGTATGCTATTGCTAGGCAGGAAAAGCAGTATGGCATATGGTGTGATGTAGTCCCATGGTGTTGACCGGAGTGTGCCATTGTAGGCTAAAACAGTACATGTATACTTATTGATTGTTAACACTAGTGAATACAAATCCCGTATGAACTGTAGAACTACCTGAAGCTGTAGGCCTAAACAGCACAGTATGGTTTATATCCACATTTCTTGGAAACACTGTTTTGTTCATTACCTGTAGTCCTCACACATTACATACCTCAGGCATGAGGTTTTGTAGGTGCTGACACACAGTACTGTATGGTACACAGGTAAAACTAATCTGGGTTGCCGTACCTTTGTGTCCCGTAGGTATGTCTGATGTGTGTGTGGATATGCCTGTAACATGGCCTTGGTGCTATGTGTGTCACAGGATATAAGTGCATATCTAGCAACATGTATAGTGTAGTACAGCAGTATGCCACCTATAGTGATGAATGTGCACATATGTTACTGAGGGGTTTGCTATCAACAAGTAGCGTGGTGTACTGGTAGTACTGTAACTGTACTTTACATTCATTTCAATGGATGACAAATGTCTGCATGCATTAGCTTCATATACACCTCCTGTGGCTAGGTAGTACATTGTGTCACATACAGTGTGCCATGTACTGTTGTATAGTTTTACATACTGGTTTCACTTTGTTGCTGTGCAGAAAATGGTTTGGTATATAGTATGTGCCAGGCACTGTCAGGCAGTTGTGGGCTGAGCAGTCATATGTGGTATTAAAAATGTGAATCTACTGACAGCCAATATGTTGCTATATATGGCATTTCATTGATGTCTGTACTTTAGAATGTTAAGTGTGCCACATGACTTGCTCACAATTACTGTTTTATTGTCTTCCAGGGACATGTCTCACAAAAGGAAACCTGCGTATTCCCCTGAGGAGGAGGAAGTCATCTTAGATGCCCTGATACATCATCACAACCTGCTGTTCTCTAGAACAAGCCAGGACCAGCATGAGTGCACTGCACTGTGGCAGGATGTTGTCCGTCGGGTGAATGATGTAGGCATGCATAACCGGACTTATGAGCAGGTACACCATCACTGCAGTGATTTAATCAGACATGTCAGGCAGCATGCCTCCGATGTCCACAGACAACAGCTTGCCACAGGTGGTGGTGCAGCAACACATCCCCCCCTCACCAGAGTGAAAGAGCTGCTCCTCAGCGTGGTGGCTTCTGGCTAACCTGTACAGCAGACATGTGTCATCATGGAGGCCGGAGTCGCCCAGCACATCGATACAGAGCGTGCAGGTAACATGGCATATTTGTAGACTACTGTTAGCTCAATTGTTAGAACATGCATTTATCAGATGTGTACTGTGTATTCAGAAGATGTGGAGCCTGGTGTCATGCAATACTGATAATTTGGAACATAATATGTATGCCTATGACTGTCACCTCCTGTACTACTGTAAAACTGCAAACACACAGTAGCAATGCCATAATTGTTGACACTGACAAACTGTCTCATATCCTTGTAGGTCCCTCTGGTGTAATAGCAAGACAGCAGACCCATGCTGGTGAGTGTTCTACATTTAATATAGCATATAACATGTGCATGTCATAGGATACTTGTAGGCCATATACACATGTAAAACACCTACACATAATGCATGCTCTGCAGTTCTCTATGGGACTATGCACATCCCAGTAACATGAGTAGCTGCCTCAAACACATGCAATACACAGAGCATCCCAACCAATTGTGGTATACTGTAGTGGACATTGTATTGGCAGAGTCAATATACATGCACACAACATACACCACTTTGTCATATGCAGTAAGTGTTAATATGATACACATGGTGTATATAGACACCTGCTATATAGACAGAATCCCAGTCCATGTGAGGCAGAGCCCCTCACTGACTCTGTTCAAGAGAAATCTTGACGAGTGGATGGGAGATCGTAGGTTTACCCCAGGAATCATCTCTGTATCACTGCTGGACAGAGGCACAGCAAACTAATGGGTATAGTATTCTCATCCTAAGGGGTGGTGAAAGCCACACACACTCTGGCTAGGCTTATAAATGCCCTAGGGCAGATAGCCTAGTATGAACCTATGAACCTATGCTGTAAGGTCATGCTCCAGTATCCCAAATGTCATCAACACAGCACACATACTATACCTGAGGGGTAGAGGCCTATCATGGGGTGGTGTGACATGCTTCAACAAACAACACATTCATGTTAGGCAATGCTCCCTATTGAGCACCTTACATACCCATGTAACAACTGGCTGTAAAATGGTTAATGTAGCCAAAGTGGTGCAGGTCAGGTACAGCAAGATAGTTGCCAGTGTGACATACATTAGTGGCCTGGAGTGACCACATGATGCTGCCTGATGATGCCTCATGGTACTACACTACATACAGTTACAGTAACTACAGTACTACACATAGTATTCATTGCTATACACCTGATAGTTGTGTGCATCCAGCCATGGTATGTATACCTATGAGTGATGGTGCACAGGACATTGGAAAGCGTTTCAGACTTGCACAGCAATGTTGTGTCCATGTACACATTGTGTTCCAGGGTGAGGCCAATCATTGAACAACACACATGCATCAACGACATGTATACTGTTATCAACAAGGAGTCTCTGCACTCACACTGCATGCTGTTGAGCAACACACATCCTGCATGCTGACACATGTGATAGGACTCTTTGGCTTGTGATACTGCACTCCACCATCAACCACTAATGAATATGTTCCATATTGCTGTTGATGTGTGTGTGTGTGTGTGTGTGTGTGTGTGTGTGTGTGTGTGTGAACTTGACTGAGTAGTGTATTTGTGTGCATGTGTTCATGTGTGCATGTGTTCATGTGTGCATGTGTTCATGTGTGCATGTGTTCATGTATGCATGTGTGCTAACATCCTGTACAGATTGTGAAGTGTGTTTCCTGTCTTCCTCTCACAGGTGCTGAGGTATTGTTGGATGAGTGCAGCAGGGAACCTGAAGTCACTGCCACAAATAGTGGACATGATGACACATGTGTAGTGGCACAGGCAGGTTTGTCAGGGTCTGTCGTTGGTCCACCAATCGACAGTACACAGCTGTCCACACCATCTATGTGCAGATTCATACTGCCGATACATCCCTCAACACCAATGGCCTTAGAGGAGGAACAGCATACAGTAGGCATTGACCAGGATAGTGTGGTATCGATGGCACATGCAACCCCACACAGCAGCCATACCCAAACACCTGGAATGGTACCACATAGGCATATGTCCAGGGGTTCTCGTGGGAGCACTGATAGTCGTAATGCCCCTGGCAGACATGCCCCCACAGGTCTCACAACCTCAGGTATGTTCTGGGCTGTAATGCAGGCACAGGCACGTATGGAACGGTACACCAGGCAGGGACTAAGGGCACAGAGGGCTCACAACACTGCTATCAATGACAGTATCTGTGACCTTGCTGGTGCTATCCGTAATTACACCGAGGTCATTGATAGACATTGGGGGGAGACACTAGATGTCCTCCACAATGTAATGTCCATGTGCCAGGACAGTGCAGGACGGCTGAGACGTCGACGTGGACGTATGCCAGCAACATCATCAGCTGGCAGTCATCGCGGATGACACACAAGTCCCAGCCACTCCTGTAGTGGCAGTACCAGCCCCAGCAATGTTGGGGCTGGGCTGTCAATAGACCATCCTAGATGATCACGTGCACGTGGCTCTGGCCAGTCCCAGCAGGGACATGGGTCCAGTCGACATCCCTCTGCCTCTGACAATAGTACCCAGTCTGGCTCAGTACCCGATACTGTCCATGGCACCCCTGGCAGGCACAGGTACTGTGTCCGTGGCCGGAGACAATGATCTGTACACCCTGGCAGGTACAGTTCGTGGCTGTCCCACAACCTCCCATATTTGGCATCCACAAGGTGGAACTGTGTGTATGCAGACACACACACATAAACCAAACACCTAGGGCTAACACACACACACACACACACACACACACACACATTACACCTGACCCATACTGTACTGTTGTCCCTCACACACACACACACACACACACACACACACACACACACACACACACACACACACACACACACACACGTCGATTGGACGGGTCATTGTTGGGCTCTGGCAAACCAATAACACACCCTGTGCATATGATGAAACTGTCACCTCCTGTCATCTGTGACAATGATGCTGGAACAGGCTTACATGGTGCTGATGCACAGGGTGACCTAATAGCAGTGTAGCAATGTTAGCATGTTGTCAACAGCAAAGTGTACTGATATCCTTGTAGGTATATCTGAGCAGGCATGATGCATTAAAACTATGATTATCAATGTAGTATTGTTTACACCAGTGTTAATTCCAAGAATGTATTGTCCACCCATGTGCCACTTGGCTGATGTGTGCGGTACTGGCAGCATAAGTTAGTGAGTGGATGGTACGTGTGTGATGTGTGCAGTACAGATTTGCAGGTGTACATTTGTGAACATGGTGGAGGTGCACTGTCTGCATGTATGTGCCTAGTGGACACATGGGAAGGGTGACATGCCCTGTATTATACAGTGTTAACACTTCATATTTCCTATTGGTGGCCAGTATGCATTTTACTACACATATGTTACAACTTGGGTACCCATGTGTGTACGACATGGTTTGACACTATGCTGTGGGTGATACTGTTTATATCGGTTATTGGTTTGCATTCTGGTAGTATACATAACCTCAACAGCCTGATTTTACCCAATCATTAGATGATGTCTTGACAACTGACACACAGATGTAGGATACACAGTAGCATTTGAGTCCTTCCGGTACTATACTATACCAGTAACCAGTGGTATTGCCCGCCAACCATTCCTGGGACCACTCCTGTTTGGCATGTAGCCATCCTAGGTACAAGCAAACACACTAGGGATATGTCTGTCCAGATCTGGTAATGCATACAGTGGCCTACAATGCATTCTCCAGATGAGACACTTATCCTCCACAAGGGTATCATACAGACAGATACCTGTTGACCAACCCATGCTGTAAAGCTATAAGCCAACTATAGCATAGTCATCCACATTTACTATACATAGTATCCTGACAGTACCACATTGGTAGTAGCCCACAACATGTAGCAGGGGTACTGATGTGTACATGCAGCCACATGTTATGTCATCTGTCCTTTGGTATTCACATTTCCAACGGTATGCTGATGTCCCTCGGTGCATCACATAAGCAAGAAGGGGTCTGTATGCATATCCACGGAGGTGTTGTACACCTATAATGAATGGCCATTATTGACAGACTATGTTGTGTTTGAACATGTCTGAAATATACCCCAGGCATGAACCCTCACTCACACTATTCTATAGAAACTGTCATGGGTGTGTGTGACGCAGATGACCTAGGCCACAGATCACTACAGTGGCTGGCCTTGCCACATACATACATGTGTGACCTAAGGTCTGAGAAGCAGCAGCACAGACTGTCAATGGTAACAGATGTATTCGTGTAGAAAGCAGGCTTCACACCTATGAACTAATTGAGGTCACATGTACATATATTTATTTGCCACACAGATACCAATTGAGGTCACATGTACCTATATATATTTGCCACACAAATAAAGTGTGCAATGCACATACTGTTGTTTTACTGATATGTCATACAGTTGTAAAAGCAAAGTGCACAACACATTGACCAACAGTATCACACACACACTCAGCAATTACAGGATTCAAACCACTACCTAACTATGCTAGGATTCTAGAGTGGTATGCATTAACACACTGCACTATATGCTTTACTGGGTGATTTTTATTTCCACTGCTGTAGTTGTGGGATACTGACATTATCAGACTTGCCAAAGAAGAATTTACCTCTTTTAATGCGTTTTCCCAGTCTCCAAAAAGGGCACTACTCTCAAAGCAAACCACGTACTCACATAGCAATTGCAGGATTCAAACCCCTACTTAACTATGTTAGGATTTTAGAGCGGCACGCATTAATACACTATGCTATATGTTTTACTGGGGGTTTTCATCTCCACTGCTGTATTTGTGGGATACTGACATCATCAGACTTGCCAAAGGGGAGATTACCTCTTTGAATATGTTTTTCCAGTCTCCAAAAAGGGCACTCCTCTCAAAAGAAATCACACACACACACTCAGCAATTGCAGGATTTAAACCCCTACCTATGCTATGATTCTAGAGTGGTACACATTAACACACCATGCGATATGCTTTACTGGGTGATTTCATTTCCACTGCTGTAGTTGTGGGATACTGACATCATCAGACTTGCCAGGAGGAATTTACCTCTTTTAATGTGTTTTCCCAGTCTCCAAAAAGGGCACTACTCTCAAAGGAGAACACACACAGATGCACACATATACCCCATCCCCACCTACTCACACAGCAATCGCAGGATTCAAATTCCTACCTAACTATGCTAGGATTTTAGAGTGACACGCATTAATACACCACACTATATGCTTTACTGGGAGATTTTTATCTCCACTGCTCTATTTGTGGGATACTGACATCATCAGACCTGCCAAAGAGGAGTTTACCTCTTTTAATGTGTTTACCCAGTTTCCAAAAAGGGCACTCCTCTCAAAAGGAATCATACACACACATACTCAGCAATTGCAGAATTCAAACCCCTACCTAACCAGGTTATGCTTGTAGAGGAGTACATATTAACACACCGTGCTTATGATTTACTGGGAGTTTGTTTCTCCACTGCTGTATTTGTGGGATGCTGACATCATCAGACCTGCCAAAGAGGAGTTTACCTCTTTTAATGTGTTTTCCCAGTTTCCAAAAAGGGCACTCGTCTCAAAGGGAACCACACACACACTCAGCAATTGTAGGATTCAAACCTGTGCTTAACAATGCTATGATTGTAGAGTGGTACACATTAACACCGTGCTATATGCTTTAGTGGGTGCTTTCATTTCCACTGCTGCAGTTGTGGGAAAATGACATCATCAGACTTGCCAAAGAGGAATGTGCCTCTTTTAATGTGTTTTCCCAGTCTCCAAAAAGGGCACGACTCTCAAAGGAAGCCACACACACACACACACACACACACACACACACCCACACACACACCCACAGCAATTGCAGGATTCAACCCCCTGCCTAACTATGTCAGGATTCTAGAGTGGTATGCATTAATACACCACTCTATATCCTTTACTGGGAGTTTTCATCTCCACTGCTGTATTTGTGGGATACTGACATCACCAGACCTGCCAAAGAGGAGTTTACCTTTTTTAATGTGTTTTCCCAGTCTCCAAAAAGGGTACTCCTCTCAAAGGGAATCACACACACACATACAACCCCCTCCCCCCTTGCCAAAGAGGAATTTACCTCTTTTAATGTATTTTCCCAGTCTCCAAAAGGGTACTCCTCTCAAAGGGAATCACACACACACACATACAACCCCCTCCCCCCTTGCCAAAGAGGAATTTACCTCTTTTAATGTATTTTCCCAGTCTCCAAAAAGGGCACTACTCTCAAAGGAAACCACACACACACACAGCATTTGCAGCATTAAAACCCCTACCTAACTATGTTATGACACTAGGGAGATATGCATTAACACAGCATGCTATATGCTTTATGGGTGAAATTTGCTTCCACAGCTGTATTTGTGGGATACTGACATCATCAGACTTGCCAAAGAGGAATCTACCTGTTTTAATGTATTTTCCTAGTCTCCAAAAAGGGAACGCCTCTCACAAGAAATCACACACCTCCCAAACCCACACACACACTCAGCAATTGCAGGCTTCAAACCCCTACCTAGCTATCTTATGACACTACAGACATATGCATTAACACAACACACTATATTCTTTTTTACTGGGTGATTTTGTTTCTCCTGCTATATTTGTAGGATGCTGACATCATCAGACTGGACATGGTAATGTGTGTGCACTTTGTTTTATGCAATCCCAGGAATGAACCATGTGGGTCAGCAGGTGTTGACAGCTTGAACAGGACTCCACAATTCTTAGCTTGTGTGATCTATCTGTGGACAAATTGCCATTCCTTCATATGACAATACATATTTATGCACAGGTTGTTGATTTTGTGGATACAACATGTGTCTGTGATGTTGATAAAGGGCTATTCAGAGTCTATGTGGGACATGTGTAGCTCCTTTCAGTGATGTGTCCTGGGTGGCTGCCTTGCAAACAGTCTAGCAGGTTTGGGAACCATGGTCTGCCCATGATCATACCACAGTTGGTAGGGTTGTGTGTTTGTCGGCTTCCAATAGCTCTGTTTATGACTTCAATCATGATGAACTCAATGACCTTGCAGATCAGACATCATAGGCTTATAGGACTATAGTTCCCATGGTCTGTTGTGCAGCAACACTTGTGGGGTGTGCCATATGTTGCTGTAACACATTCAACAGTTTCAGATCCTGTAGAGAGGGTGAGGGTCAACAGACTGTTCAGGTGCAGGGTCTGTTTGTTCTGTAGTTCACTTATGACACATATAGGGAAACAATGTAATCCAACTGATGACATGTTTTCGGCTTTGGAAAGAGCTGTTTACCCATTCTATATGTGATATCTCCTGGTATGATGATAGGGCCTTTTGTCAGTGGGAGGTGGGTATGTATGTATGGGCCTGTCTAACAGGATGTTGGCATTGTCAGTCAGGTACAGTTGGCCCTGACTCAGGACATATATGAGTGTACATTGCTATGTATGACATAGCTGAAGGAAGTGTCATGGTTCTGTCTGGACTCCTTCGCAGATAATCTTTCCAAAACACCAACAAACCTGAGCACTAAACCCCTGTTATACTCTTTTACACACTTAACACCCTACTGATCCCTTTTGATCAGTCAACAGAGAGTATGTCATCATAATATCCTGGCATGTCCAAAGGTTGGTTTTGTGTGTACTCTCCAGTCCAGCTGGTGAATATGGGAATTTTGAGGCAATGTAACAACTGCTTTATGTACACAGACAACCCTCACCTCCTCCCAACAAACTCAAATATATGTGAGAGATGCAACTATATAGACAAACAGGAGGCTGAGCTCTCTCGACCCATGACCGGCACAGTCTATCAGGTGGTGAAAGTAACCACACACACCACAAATCCAGTCTCACATAGACCTATAGCAACAGTAAACAAAATACATTACCACACAAATACATACTCGGAGGCTCTAAATAATATCTGCCTTAGCAGCAGAGACCTCCTAAGCAGACACCCAAAATACTGCTACCCCACAATACCCACATATCACATGGTTCACAAAGTCAGTGTGCCACACAGTCACTGCCTTTAGGGCTAAATAACACACCTAATACACTTGTAATACGTGACTCTATTGTCAGACACACTGACGTTCCACTCACCAGGCTGAACAAGGAGAAGGACACTTTGAGCTGTCTGTCGGGTGGCAGGTTCCGCCACATAACACATGCACTCAGATCACTCCAAAGCAAGTACAAATATGGCTCCATCATTGTCCATGCTGGTGTGATGACCTCAGACTTTCCTCCCTGGACTACATGACAAGAGACATAGAGGAGCTCTCTGATCATGTAACCCAGGCCAGTATGACCCTGACCTTGTGTAGCATCTTACCCTCACCAAGAATGATGGCACAGTATACAGACAAGCTGATCAATTTTAACAGTTGGCTGTCATATTGGTGTCATTCAAAGGGGATCCAGTGTCTGTCAGCCTGGGATGACATGCTCGACATGCCACGTAGCTTCGCTATGGACAGCTTGCACCTGTCACCCCTGGACTTTCAAATACTGGCTAAGGCTGTTGCCACCCCCATAGTGCCTTTTTTAGGCAAGGCTCAAAAGACAAACCCACCTCCATATACAATACAAGGTAAAAGAAAATAGAAGTTATGTACTTACCATAACGTTCCATGTGGAGTGTTCATCTCGCCTTTGTTCTTACACATGGGTTCGCCGGCCTCTTGCAAGCTCTGCATCGAGAAGAAGCTCGAGACAATCCAATACCCACAATCCCCCTCTGCCTTTACCTCAGATCTAGTTTGCAAGCAAACCAATCTACATAACAGCACATTCATGCCATACATCTATACATACATAAACAGACACATATAAGTATATGTGTATACCAACTATGTACAGAGAATAAAGACAGTAGCAAAATGCTTCTGGCCAGGCATCAAAGAACGTTCCTAAGGGAGGGTGGGACTAGATGAACACTCCACATGGAACGTTATGTACATAACTTCTATATGTGATAGTGTTCAATCTGCCGTTTGTTCTTACATGGGTAGCGCCCTAGCTCCTAAATCCTGAGGAACTCACGGAGGACGTTCTTGAGCACAGTGGAACCAAGGTGCCCTGTCCCTAGAAACCTTATCTACTTTATAATGAGAAATAAATGTATGTGGTAGCAGCCGCACAAATAGCATCCAGAGGTAGGCGAGCTGCATGAGCCAAAGACGAGATATTGATCTTGTGGAATGTCCCTTGGGTTTGTTTAGAAGGTTGATTTGCAGAATCGTATATAGATTATACAATCAGTTAACCACTTTGAAAGAGTTCTTTTGGTAACTGCAAGTCCTTTCTGCTATCAGCAAAAGCCACAAAGAGTTGATCTGTTTTCCTGTGATCTTTGTTCTATCCAAATAAAACCTTAGCTGTCTGTGAACATCCAATTTGTGCAACATATACCCATTTTGTTGGAGTGGTTTTGAAGAAAGTGGGTAATTCAATGGACTGATTAATGTTGTTAATAGAACACACTTTAGGGAGGAAGGATGAATTGGTACGAAGAGAAACTCTGTCAGAGTGAAAGATTAGATAAGGGTGCTTGATGGAGAGAGCCTGAAGTTCAGACACTCGTCTAGCAGAAGTAATGGCTACCAGAAAGAGAGTTTCCAGGACAAAATTTTAATGGGCAAGAAGAGGCAGGTTCAAAGGGGGCAACATTAATTTAGATAGTAACAAGTTTAGACTCCAAGGTGACGAGGAGATCTGACCGAGGTCTAATATGAAAAACTCCTTTAAGAAGGCTTTACAAAGTCTGTGAGCCATGATAGGAGCTCCACACTCTTCCACATGGAAATTAAAATGGCAGCCAATTGAACTCTTTAGAGTAGCAGGAGAAGCACCCTGATGAAATAAGTCTGTTAAGAACTCTAAAATCTTATTCAAAGGAGCTGTAAAGGGATCAACGTGGTGTAAGCCCAGAATACAAACCGCTTCCATTTGCTAGTATATGTTTTAGTAGTGGAAGCCACTAATATATTCTGGACTGCTGGTGACAAGAGATCAGACCTGGCTAAGAATTGGAGCAGCCAAGCTGCTAGATGGACAGGGAGTGGGATGGGAACCCTGACGAAAGTGAGTCAACAGATCCTCTGGGTCCAGAATCCAGGGTCCCGAATGCAGTGAATTTTCAGGAGGGAAACCAAATTTGACGAGGCCAGAATGGAGCAATGAGAATTATCGTCCTGTGAAGGTTCCTGGCTTTCTGGAGAAATTTGGTATCAGAGGAAATGGAGGAATATAGGGCAAAGTAGCTCCTGCATTTGGCGCTCATTGGCTGGCCCCATGTGCGAAAATCCTTTCGCCACTGACTGTTTCAGAGACCACTTAGCAGAATTGCTCTGCTCAGCTTGTCGGCTATGACGTTGGATGACCGGGATGGTGGACTCTGCCCACTGCCAAATTCTCATGGCCTCTGCATAGTTGATAGGACTTGGTTCCCTGTTTGTTTATGTACCAGACTACCGACATGTTGTCCGTCTGAACTGCAATAGTCCCTAGAGGAAGAAGGGGAGCAAAGTGTTAGAAACACTGCCCTCAACTCTAGAACATTGATGTGCAGATTGTACCCAAATTGGTCCATTCTTGGACTGTCTGTCCCTGAAAGATGCCCCCCACCCTATCAGGGCAAACGGCCTCCCCGGGAAAGGTTGCACGCTTGGAGCCACCAGTTTAGGTCTGTTTGTTATGAGAATCTCGTGTGTTAGAGGTAGCTGTTGAAATGACCATTGAGCAAACAGTAGCCATTGTAGAACTCTCATGTGCAGCCTTCCCAGGGAATTGCAATAAGGGAGGCTGACATGAGGCCCAACACCTTCAGAACTAGTTTTGCAGGAGATTTTGACAAGAGTAGAAGACGTATGTGAGTCTGCAGTGATACTATCCTTTCTAGGGAAGCCTCAGAATTAATTGCCGTGTGTTTAACTCTGCTCCTATGAACAAGATATTTTGTGATGGCTGAAGTAAGGATTTTCCAAATTTATGGAGATCCCTAGGTGAACACACAGTTGAAGAACATAGTCTCTGGCCTGGGTGGTGGCTGAAAGGAGCCAGTCAGCCCAGATACGGAAACACCTGGAATCCCTGACGCCTCAAGTGAGACGCTACCACTGCCATTTGGTGAAGACCCTGGGGCTGAGGTCAGACCAAAGGGCAGGCCTCGAATTGAAAGTGACTGGCTCCCAGCCGGAAGCGCAAATGATCTCTGGATGCCCTGGCCATTTTGATGTGGTAGTATGCATCCTCTAGATCTATTGAGCACATCCACTGCCCTTCTGTAGAAATGGAAGGATCGACCAGCGACCATTGGAACTTTTCTTCTTGGCGAAAGTATTGAGGTAACTCAGATCTAGAATGGGCCTCCAGTCCCCTGTTTTCTTTGGAACTAAAAGAACCTTGAGTAAGTCCCGAATCCTTGCTGGTCGCTGGGACTGGCTGGATGACTCTTTTTCTAACAACTTTGAAATTTCTAAAGCTGTTGGCTCTCGAGATGGGCGGTACATCTGGGAGTCTTTTCTTTGGAATGGGATAGGATAGGAAGGGTATGGTGTAACCTCTGGTAACCACGCTTTTACCCAATTGTCTGTAGTTATATCTTGCCAGGCCTGAGGGTAAAGGCTGCGACCCCGACTGCCTCCAGAGCAGGACAGTCGGGCCTCCTCTCAGGAGTGCTGGAAAGGTTTACCAGGGAGTGTATCCCTGTCACCTTGATGTTTAACGGACCTCTGCCGCCAGGGCGGCGTTTTCCACCTCTGCCCCTCCTCTGCCTCTAGGGTCTGGTTGGGGTGGAAAACGGACTCCGACAGCAGACAGAGTCTTTCCCTCTTGTTCACACCGTCTCCTTGCTGAAGCTGCTGCCCATCAGCCTCATGGACGAGTTAACAATCGATGTTTTGCGCTGTCACTTTCTCTGAGACAGCTGCATCTGTAGAACCCTGGAGGGTATCTCCCAACTCTCTCTGCAGGCGTGTAAAATGGGTCAAATAGTTCAGGGACCATGGAAAAAGCCGCTGAACTAAAAATGGACAGGCGAAGAAGACTCCATCTCCTTTTGGCTGCAGCCACCACCACTACTGGAACTCCTTTAGTAAGGTAGGACTTATCCTGAGGTGCTGTGATGTACTTGTTCGGTTTCCTAGGAACAGGTTCCACTGTGTCAGGAGCCCAATAAGTTCCATTAGTTAGGACCAAATGCCTTCAGCAGAAATCCTCAGAAGGGGAAGGGACTGCCAGTCACCTCTCTGTTTCAGGATCTCCAAAAAGAAAAGAGACATCTTCTGAAGGTGACTTAGGACCCTTCTGACTCATCTAAGTCAGTATCAGATGTTATGGATTCTTGTGGAGAATCCAAGTGTCTCCTCTTACAGTCTCTTCCTAGGGACTTCCTGGGAGCATCCAGAAGCCTCGGAGGAAGAGGGGCACCTTCCAGGGGTGGCTGAGACACTGGTGCCCGCTTGGATGTGGCCGTGGGTGCAGATGAAGACAAAGGCCCTTTATGGGGAGGAGAAACTGCTTCCACTGATGTGGTTGTCTGGGTAGACAACACCTTCCTCATCAGGTCGAACTCCCGGTCCCGCATCAAGAATCTCCCGCTCAAAGAAATGGGAAGAATCCCGACACGGGCACAAGGCATCGACCCTGAGGACGGAGCCGAATCGATCGAGGGGAGAGTCGGAACCGACACGCCGGTTCGACTCGGCCCGGAACCAAGAACAGACCGTCGGCCCGAGACTCGGTCCGACGGAGTCGAGGTGAGGGAACAGACCGAGAAAGGACGGTTCTGGACCGAGGGCTCCACAATCAGCAGATCAGCCTCTTCCGGCTCCAAGGACTGAATCGGTCTCGGAGGAGGAATGGATGGAGATACAGGAAGGCCTTCAAGTTTCGACACCAGCTGGGTGGAAACCGAAATAAGTTTAGAGAGGCGAATGCTCCAGCAGCTTCTGCACCACACGATCCACATCGACATCCGAAAGTTTAGAGGAGGAACGGGTCGAAGGAACCAAGACGGAGCCGACCTCAATATGGCCGGAGGAGCTCCATCACGGTTCCAAGACTCGAGGCTCAGGAACCGACACCAGTTGAACACTCGGCCCGAAGTCTGTGGAACCGGTGATCTGACCTTTGAAGAAGAGCTGAGCCGATGACTTGGGCTCCGATGTTCGATTCCTTAGAGGACTTGATGCCTGGTCAGAAGCATCCAAAGCCTCTTGGAAAGCTGGTTTCAAAGACCCTGTCCATTAGTTTCCTGCGCCTATCTGTCATGACCTCCCACTGAAAGAGTGACAAATGGAGCAATCCTCTTGTAAGTGGAGAGGGCCAAGGCAGTAGACACAGGAACTATGGTTGTCAGTGACCGACATTTTTGGCCACACTGACAACGCTTGAAACCAGACTTTGCCTTCTCAGACATTGTAGGTAATAAACAAGTCCAGAAACAAATACACAGTCAAATCCGGAAAAATAGTCACAATCAGGTAAATGTCACAATCAGGTAAATGTCAACCGTTAGTCACAATCAGGTAAATTTGACTCAATATAGTAGTATATGGAAAGGGTGTAGGCCCCGTACAAAAATACCGATAAAAGGTTAACGGTACCAATGAACTACGGAACCACAACACAATCACACAAGGTAATACTGACAATATCAAGTTAAATAAAATTCTCAATAAAATACAACAAAAAGTTATATCTTAGCTTAGAAAACCCTCGAGCTAGCTCCCAACGATGCGAATGCAGCAGCGGCAAACTAGATCTGAGGTAAAGGCAGAGGGGGATTGTGGGTATTAGATTGTCTCGAGCTTCTTCTCGATGCAGAGCTTGCAAGAGGCACGAGCGAGGATCGGCTCCGAACCCATGTGTAAGAACAAACGGCGAGATTGAACACTATCACATCTAAGGATAATGCTGCTCAACACCAGATGTCTAAACCTCAGAATGTATGCACTCAAGACTCTCCTCAGTATGGAGAATGTCGATATCTGTGCAGTAACAGACACCTGGTTCAGGCTCCCAAAAGCACCCCAGCACTACCAGGTTATACTTCATACCATGTTTTTCGGCCACAAGACTCGGACTGACCAACAAATATAGGGGGAGTATCCGTATACATCACAGATACACACACCTCCAGGTTAGTAGCACCGCACGAAGCATCAGAGACCATACAAGTGCAACTAACAGTGGGCAAAACTGCCTTTCAGTTTGTAGCCTGCTACAGACCACCCTCCCAAACTCAGGAACCCCACTCGGCTTTCCTGGGAACACTGGACAATATGACAGTCTCTACAAACACCATTATATGGGGTGACTTCAACTACCCAAATATTCACTGGGAATACTACTCAAGCCCCAACACCCTCACCCAATGGTTGCTAGAATTTATAAACTCAAATGCTATGTCACAACTGGTCACCACACCCACAAGAGGGGAAAACATATTGAACCTGATCATCACCAACATGGGGACTCTATGTTCCACACCAGAGGTATACCCCTCATTGGTAAGGTCAGACCATACATTTATCTCACTGGACATCCATATCCCATCCCCACCCCCATCCTAGATACTCTCGGTGAAGAACTTACCAAAAGCAAACATCACACTTCTCAAAACTCAGGTGGTATCCTTCAAAAGACCCTGGGACAGAGGTACGGCTCAGACCACTGAATACTTTACAAACACATTCTATTGACACCTACTGGAATGCATGGATTGTGCTATCTCAAATAAAAACAAGATTCACTCCTCCAAAGGCAGGGAACCTGTCTGGTGGACCCCGACCATAAATAAGCTATACAACAAAAGGAGGGGCTACTACATGAGAGAGCACAATCCCAAAAAGGGAAGGCATCTCTGATCAGTACTAGCAAGAAGGTACGTTCACTCATGAATTCATCTAAGAACCGCTTCAAAAGGTAAATTGCACCAGACACTAAGGACAATCACAAGGCCTTCTTTAGTTATGTCATGAACCTGGGTGCAAACTCCCAGATATGCTGTGGGTTACTGCAAAATGACAATACATACACTGAACCCACAGACATTGCCAACATCCTGGCAAACAGGTTCAGTGCAAATGTCACCCCCCATCCCCCCTAATGAGCAAATGTCCAGCCCAACAGGGTGTAGCCTCCCTGACATCACAGATGATCAGGTGAGTGCTGCCCTCTCCAAAGCAGACAACACAGCATCAATGGGACTGGATGGTGTCCCGGCCTGCATCTTACACAAGCTTCATGACGAACGTAACCCTCACATGAAGTCACTGTTCAATATCAGACTTACTACAGGATATGTACCCAAGGAATGGCATACAGCAACAGTGGTCCCGCTCCACAAAGGTGGTGCCACAACGGACCCCGGACACTATCGCCCTATAAGCCTATCTAGCCTGGTCTTCAAAGCTATGGAGCATATCATCATGGAACTCATACACACAGACATCGGGAACCTACAGACACTGGATCCTACACAATTCGGCTTTGTTGTGGGCAGATCTTGCCTCTTGAACATGGTCGACTTCTTTAAACAGTTACCAGGTCCATAGACATAGGGAAGGTAGTCCACACAGCCTACCTGGACCTTGCAAAAACCTTCAACACAATAACCCACTCGGGCATCATACATAAGCTCACCAGCTTAGATATTGACACATATGTCACGAGGTGGATTGCTAACTGGATCAGGGATAGCACCCACATGGTAAGTATTGCAGGTGCCATGTCTGACTCTACACCAGTTACACATGGCGTCCCACAAGGCTCAGTCCTGGGACCTCTCTTGTTCAGTATATATTTCTTTGATGTGCAGGCTAACACAGGAGGAATATGGCTGACCATGTTTGCACATGACTGCAAACTGGGTGCCATATTTGACTCTCCAGCTGGCACAAGCATCCTCCAAAAGGGCCTCACAGAGATGGATAACTGGTGCCAGAGCCATGGCCTACAGATAAATGCCATTAAATGCATAGTCATCCCCTTTGGGAATAACAAAGTGCCCACACGTTACCACATAGGTGTTAATCCATTAAGTACGGTAGAAGTCATTAGGCATTTGGGGACACGAGTAGTTAGTAATTTCACCTTTGACAATCACGTTGCCAAAGTGGTTAGACAGACCTTCTATATAGCCCACCTTATCCCAAAAGGTTTCACATCTAGAGCAAGCAAAGTCATTGTGCCCCTATACTCATCAGGCCCATGATTGGATACAATGCCCCATTTGGGATGTACCTTACCAGACACCTGCAGCAACTGTAATGGCCACAAAAGTACCTCACCAAGTGGATCTAGGGACTCACACAGATGCCTTGTGCAGTTCAGCTAAAGTAACTCCAGCTCTACTCAGTTGCTTACCGCCTACTCGGATGCGATCTGTGCCTGTTGTTTAAAGTCATGTCTAACACAGAATTAATGGACATGCTCCACCTCAGGATATCCGGATCCCTTGGAGCTACATGCTCCAGGGACTTAAACCTCAGCACAGATATTAATAGGACATGCTGGAAGGACACATTCATATCCCAGAGGCTTCCCTCACTCTGAAATGGGATCCCAGTCCCGCATAGGCAGAGCCCCCCACTGACCCCCTACGGGAGACATCTTGACGAGTGGATGGGTGATCGTATGTTTACCTCTGGGATCTCTTCTGGGTCCCTGCTAGACAGAGGCACAACAAACTAAATGCAAAAGGCCTATCTTGTGTGACCTACTATTCACAGGCACAGTCTACTAATCTAACAGGGCTGCGAAAGCCAACCACACTCTGGCTAGTCTTATAAATGCCCTAGGGCAGATAGCCTAGTATCAACCTATGCACCTATGGAAATGTTCGGGATGCACATTGTTTATTGATGATACTGATTGCAGGTTTTTTATCTTCTTTGCTTTCCCACTTTCTACCAACAACCTAAGTATCTGCAGAACATATTTTATTATGACAGGATTCCAATATATTATATATGTGTCTGTTGTCATATAATTGTGTACACAAGGTGGATTGGTGAATAGTGAGAGGTTCCTGGGTTAACACATGCAACTGCCGGATATGTGTGGCCCACTGCTGTACTCAGACATGGCCTAAGTGTGTGAGCATGCCCAGTGTGACCTTTCAGTATGTTGCTGTCTGAAGTCCACTACATTTGTTGATGTGTGTGAACATGACCAATATTAACATTTATACTATATGTGTGTTGAAAATCAGGTTCTATTCTTACTGCAGGGCTGACCTTTGTGTCATAACTCGACAGAGATTATGCTGTGCCTGCAGGGTTTCCATGAGATACTTTGCATAGACTTATCAACATTTCTTCATACTGGCTGACCAGTGCAATAATGTCATGGTTTAATGGCTCAGTGCTATGACTATAGTGCACAGTGTCCTGGGTTCGAGGCCTGTCACTGCTTTATATTTTCATACTGAGCAGACCAGACTGCTTAAGGGCCAGTAGAGCAAATATGAGCATGTTGGCTTTTGTTCAGCTATGCCCAGCGTAGACCAATCTTGTCCAACATTGCTCAACTTTAACCAACATTGCTGAACGTTGCCCAATATTGCTCAACATTGACCACAGTTGTGCTAGTTTTAGTGTGTGCAATTGTTTTACATATACTAAATGGTGGTGAAAGCTGTTTAGCACTGCTTTATATTGCTTAACACATGGCAATCATGCCTCAGGTGGTGCTGCAGGGCTGCCTATGTCGGATGCACATACTGCACTCCCTATACATGTTTGTAAACATGTAGTGTCAAGTTAGGCATCCCTTTTACTATATGTGCGAGTCAGAGAGAGGTATCATTTCCAGGGTTCCTACTGAGCCAGTGTATGTGCTATGCGTTGCCTCTTTGCCAAGGCCAAAGCATACTGGGCACGCCTCCTTCTGCCTACTGGGGCAGGCTCAGGTTGTTCCTCCTCCAAGTCACGCTTTGCCTGTGATGGCCTTGGCAATGGTGGGGGGCTGTTTGGCCCAGCCCTATGCTGTTCCTGCTGCAGCTGTTTTTGCAGGATCATATTATGTATCATCACATACCATGACAATTTGGGTACATGTAGTTGGTGAGTACTGCAAGGCTCCACCAGATGTGTCCAGGCACCGGAACCGTGACTTGAGCAGCCCAAACACACGCTCGATTACATTTCGTGTTTGTGCATGTGCCTCATTATGGGGGTCCTGTTCAGGTGTGTGTGCGTTTCTGATGGGTGTCATCAGCCAGGGCTCCAGTACATAGCCAGCATCCCCCACTAGGTGACCATGAGGGATGTCCCCATTGGCAAATGTCTGCTACAGCTGTGTCAGATGCCAGATATGGGAGTCATGGTAGCTTCCAGGGCAGTCAGCACACACATTCAGTATTATACCCTGGGCATCACACACAACCTGGCAGTTGATGGAGGGGACGCCCCTGCGGTTAAAGTAGACCCTACCCCGCTCACTGGCTGGTGCTTTGATGCATATGTGCGTGCAGTCTATTGCACCCACTACCTCAGGGTATTCAGCTATTTGCTGGAAGAGACTCATATTGCTGGCCAATACCTCATGGGAATTGGGGAAATATACATGATCACTGACATGTGCTGACATGGCATCCAGGAACTGGTGCAGTACCCTGGATGCTGATGCCTATGATATCCCCATCATATGTAGGTAATGCTACTCAATGTCAGAAGTCTCAGCCTCAAAATGCACACACTTGAGGCTGTCCTCAGCATGGAGAAAATCGATGTTTGTGCAGTGACGGAAACCTGGTTCAAGGCTCAAGAGAACACCCCAGCACTGCCAGGTTACAATTCATATCATACCTTCCAGCCTCAGTTACCGGATCACAGTACAAAGGGTGGAGGTGTATCCATATTCATCAAGGATACCCATATCTCCAGGTTAGTAGCACAGCATGATGCCCCAGAGATCATCCATGCGCAACTATCAGCAGGCAAAACCACATTTCAAGTCGTAGCCGGTTATAGATCACCCACCATGTCCCAAGATGCTCACTCTGCATTCTTTGAGACATTGGAAAATATAAAGGTCCTACCCAACACCATAATCTTGGGTGATTTCAACTACCCTGGTATAGACTGGCCGAACTACCAATGTTCCAATTCCTATGCTCAGCGATTCATAGAATTTATAAATTCAAATGCCCTTGATTAACTAGTATGTTCCCCTACTAGAGGGGACAACATATTGGATTTAATCATCACAAATATGGGCGCCCATTGTACCACACCCATTATCACTCCCTCCTTGGTCAGATCTGACCACAAACCCATAACCCTAGACATCCTCACTCCTCCACCTCCCCCAATCAAAGAAACTATAGTCAAAAACCTTTCCAAAGCAAACTTCAAACTACTTGCATCCGAAGTGGAAAGCTTCACTATTCCCTTGCAGAAGGATAATGATATCCAGGATGCGGAATCCAAAGCACTCTATATGCATCTTCAGGATTGCATGGACCATGCTATCCCAAATAAAACCAAGACTCCTTCCTCAAGCAAGAAGAAACCAGTCTGGTGGACCCCGGCCATAAGCAAACTTTACAATAAAAGAAGGAGACTTATACAAAAAAAGACCAAATCGCAAGTAGAAAAATCATCTCTAATCAGCATTAGTAAGAAATTGAGGGCCCTCATTAAGTCAACTAAACTAATTTTGAAAAGAAAGTTGCCAAGGATGCCAAGGATAACCATAAGACCTTAAATGGCTACATCAAAAACCTAAATGGCAATGCTCAGGTCTGTTCTGAGCTAGTACAAAATAAAACAAAATACACTGACCCTTCTGACATTGCCAACATCTTGGCTGACAGGTTCAGTGCAAATCCCCCCCCACCACCACCTACAGGGCCTATTACCATTCCAGGGGATTGTGCAAGTCCAATTATTACTGATACGTTGGTTAAAAAGGCTCTATCTAAAGCTAAAAACACTGCCTCCATGGGACCAGATGGTGTCCCAGGCTGTGTCATACACGAGCTCCAAAAGGAATTAATCCCACATCTTAATACCCTGTTCAGTCTCAGCCTCTCCACAGGATATGTGCCTATAGAATGGCACATGACAATGGTGGTCCCGCTACACAAGGGTGGGGCCACAACTGACCCTGGGAACTACCGAACAATAAGCCTGACCAGTCTGATCTGTAAGGCTATGGAGCGAATCATTATGGAACTCATAAATGGAAAGATTGGGAACCTCCAGTCGCTGGACCCCACACAGTTCGGCTTTGTCAAGGGCAGATCATGCCTCCTGAACCTGGTGGATTTCTTTGAGACAGTTACTCAAGCTATAGATAAGGGAAAGGAGGTACACACGGCTTACTTTGACCTTGCTAAAGCATTTGACACCATTCCCCATTCAGGTATTATTGATAAGCTCACCAGCCTGGGCATAAACTCTTACATCACAAGATGGATCGCAAACTGGCTCTCAGACAGATCCCATAAAGTAAGAGTAGCGGGATCTATGTAAGAATCCAGACCAGTAACGAGTAGTGTACCTCAGGGCTCTGTCCTGGGCCCCTCTTGCTTGGCATATACTTCTCAGAAGTACAGGCAAGCACGGAAGGGCTGTGGCTGACTAAGTTTGCGGACGACTGCAAACTGGGTGCTATAATAGAGTCTCCAGCTGACATGGAGATCCTCCAGAAGGGCCTAAATGAGACTGACACATGGTGTCAAAGCCATGGTCTCAAGCTAAATGCAAAGAAATGCGTAGTAATCCCCTTTGGAAAAAACAGAGTACCCGCAAACTACAACATAGGAGGTAATCCTCTGAAATCTGAAGTAGAAATAAGGGATCTAGGGACCCAAGTAGATAGTCAGCTTTCCTTTGATAACCATGTTGCCAAAGTGGTTAGAAAATCCTTCTATGTGACCCATCTGATCACGAAAGGGTTTGCATCAAGATTTAAGGATGTAATGGTGCCCCTCTACTCTTCCCTCATCAGACCTATTATTGAGTACAATGCACCAATTGGAATGTACCTGGCTAGACATCTCCAGCAGCTGGAGACACCACAAAGGTACCTAACCAAGAGGATTACTGGCCTCAAACAGTTGCCCTATGCAGCACGATTGAAAAAGCTAAGACTGTTCTCTGTTGCATACCGCTTTCTCAGAGGCGATCTCTGTCTAACGTACAGAGCCATGTCCAACCCAGAATTGTTGAACATACTCCATCTTAGCAAAACCAAATCTACTCGAGCTACATGCTCTAGGGATATAAACCTCAACACAACAATGAATAGAACATGCTGGAAGGATAGATTCCCTTCGCAGAGACTTCCCCTACTATGGAACAGGGTCCTGATCTACATAAGACAGAGCCCCTTACTATCACTCTTCAAGAAGAACCTTGATGAGTGGATGGGTAACAGAAAGTTCACACCGGGGATCACACCAACAGCACTACTAGATAGGGGCCTGGGGAACTACTAAAGGTGTGGTGAATACCGCACAATGTGGCTGGGCTAATATATGCCTTTGGGCAGATAGCCCAGTACCAACCTATGAACCTATATCACCAGTTGGTCTCTGGAAGGTACCTGTTGCTAATATTCATAGGCCAACACATATCTTGGTTTCCACTGGGATGGGTTCCCCTCTGTTGGTTCTGTGTGTGAGGCGTGGCCTGCACAGCTCAACAATTTGCTGCAAGAGGTCTCTGTCCACTCTATAGCGCTCCACTATCTCCAGCTCATGTAGCCCCTGATAGGTTACCCTGGGCCTGTACACTCTTCTCCGTCCCCTCACTGTGGGTTGTCCAGCAGCATTCGCATTGTCACCACCCTCAGCATGTTGCATATGTCGCCTTATAACAGCAATGGCAGCCCCTAACATTTCTTTGTCTCAGTAAAGCTTTTTCAGTTTTCACTTCTATTAGCTTACTGCAGTGTTGCAGTGTCTCAGAGAAACATAGTGGAATGCTGTTTGCAGAGTTTTAAGTGCTGGGCTGGGCTGGGCTACTGTGCTGCCTGTGTAATTGCCTGATTCTGATTATTTTCACCTGCTAGCTCTGCTAGTACTCCTTGGATAACTTCCTACTATTTGTTGTGCTTCCTTTTCCCTTTCTGTTTCCTCAAGGGGGCAGCGCCGTGCACACAAGTGCAAACACGTGCACACCAGCTCACACGCTCGCACACATGCTTACACGGACTAAAACTTGCTTATTCCTGCTAAAACGCACGCACACCAGCGCAAACGTGCTTACACAACTTTAAACAGCCTTAGATATGCTTACTCCAGCTTAAACGTGCACACACAGGCATACACGCACGCACACAGTCTTACTCGGATATAAAGGCGCGCACCCATGCGCATACACGTTGCAAGTACTTCAACAAGAAACTTTAGTATTATACACAGCATACACCTTCGATTTCTTGCCTTTAGCTAGGCTACCTGTTGACACACCTCTTCCAGTGATGTGTAACTGACAGCAGACACATGCCACTCTGCTCCAATGAGCTTCACTTCTTTCATACATACCCCCCTCATGATGTCACCTATCTTCCACTCTGTTACTCCCGTTATCCTACTCCTACACTCCACTGACTGTGCTCATTTGCTATGTAAACTTGAGATTCACTATCCTAACCCTCATTTGCATAGGATTGCCTACTAATGCTTTGTTACATCTCTTAGACTGAGCTTCCCCCCTTAGCAACCTCTACTCGGTAGCCATGTTGTCTTCAGCCTGCCATTCCCTTGCATTGTAAATTAAGAATTACAATAAAATCCACATTTGTGGATTTTAATTATTGGTTTTCTGGGTTTTAGAGCGCAGCGCGTTTGCGCGGTGCTACACTACACTTAAACACCGGAAATCGGGATGAAAAAAAATTATTTTATTTTTATTTTACATCAGTGAGCATTGCCACTGGCCATATTTTTGGCCATTGGCATGCTTCCTCAACTGGATGCATCCTTTTTTTGGAGCTGTCACGGCTCCGTTTTGCTATTTGCAGAACCGTACTCAGTTGTCAACGGAGTACATTTCTGCAAATAACACTACTCTTACTCGGACAGGTTTGGGTCTCCTGGATCGCAAATTTACCTCATTTGCATAGCTTTCGTCTGCAATTGAGGTAATTTGCATATCCAAGCCCTGTCTGTGCAAGACTCGTTTTAGGAACTCTGTTGCACGCCCCTGCCGGCTGTTCCTGGATCGCTCGGCGGACATGTTGGCTGCATGGAGTCTTACTCTACTCTTAGACTCCATGCAAGCCTTCATGAATCCGGCCCCTTGTTTATATTTGTTAAAAGCGGAAAACAATGCTTTTGCTCTAAGTTATACACTTAAAAAGCTTATATTCTTAATTTAATACTATTTAGGTTGTAGATATTTACCCCAATATAACCTAGTGGTTACAGTAGAGTGGTCTTTCTTTGTATTTTTTTTTAATCCATTTTTCTTTCACAACCAGGATAAGAGGAGCAACTTGAAAGGATAATAAATGGACTACAAGAATGGGTGGGAGAACAGATGCAGCATGAAGATCTGAATTTTTTGTCTAGCAGCTAGCAAAGAGGATTAGGGTACAAGCTGGTAAAGAGCTGCCCTCTGTATTCCAGGATTTGTTTACTTCAGCTTCCATTTGCATACTGTGTGACTGAGCAAGTCACTGTACCATACAGTATTCTGGGGCAGTTGGGAAAACAAGTTTCCCAGTTTTCTCCTAGATTACATGTCTGGTAACTATCTATGATGTTGTGAACAAGAGGGTATCCACAGAAGAATTCAAGAGGGCAGGTGGAGCTCATTTGAGGGAGAACGGAAGTATGAAATGAGGGAGAGAATTTTAAAAGCAGTTAAAGTGTTGACTAGATAACTCTATTGTTACTTCTACTTCAAGGAAGTACAATGTCATAGAATTCAATGATCTAAAAGAAGGGAATGTTTAGGTAAAGGTTTAATCTTTATGCATAGTTCCACTTGAATAATAATGTAATTTATCAACATATCTGCCCATATTATTTATTTTCATGTGCTAACCACAGTAGAACACAGAACCCAAATTTAAAATTTTCAGATTGAAATGATTTCATGCATCAAGATGAAGAGTTAGGAATGTTTTACAAGCAAGCTATCTGTCAGCCCTTGTACAAGTATTAAAAAGGTAACAATAGTTTTTAAAAAAAATTAGCATTTAAACTGTAAGACATGTTATAGTCCTGTCTCAATGCAACATGCATTGTAAATATTCAATATATAAAACATACACAATTAGATATATGAGAAAAATTAAGGTAGAGTGAAGAAAAAGAGTGAAAGGAAGGTGGAAAATGTGAGAGAAGGTGGGTAGGCATGTGACTTCAGCAAGGAAGCTGGGAAATGTGAGAGAAGGTGGGTAGGCATGTGACTTCAGAAAGGAAGGTGGGAAATGTGAGAGAAGGTGGGTAAGCGTGTGACTTCAGAAAAGAAGGTGGGAAATGTGAGAGAAGGTGGGTAGGCATGTGACTTCAGAAAGGAAGGTGGAAAATGTGAGAGAAGGTAGGTAGGCGTGTGACTTCAGTGGCAGAGTAAAAGTATAGTATGAAGAAATGCGAGCCTAGATGGAGAGGAATGGGTTTACATTTTTCTTCCTGTTGTATATCACATACAGGAGGCTTCATTATTCAAATTTTTTGATGGAGTGCTTGGTAGGAAGATAGTGATTGCATCTTTCATGAAGGAAATTCTAGTATGTGCACATGTGTGGGAGGAGTAGTATTATGAAATTGTGGTAGGTACCGGAATGATTATTCTTGGGGATATTTAGCAGGGGGTTTCATGGGATTGTGGTCTTATGTTATAGGTAGTGTATCTTTCAGTTAATCTGCTGACAAAGGCGGAAGGGAAGCCTGCAGATTTAAGAGTTTATCAATGAAGAAAGCTAGGGGTAGGGTACACTTTTGCATAATCGCAAGCCTTTTTTTAAGGACATTACATCGATACTGTCTTTTGGGTGCCATGAAAATAAATCTATAGATATTGTTAACGGTGATTTGGGGGAGAGGTCTGATTTTTTTCTTAGAAGCAGTTTCAGTCATTGGGCGGCCATATTCTAACTAAGCCATCAGAATCCCGTTAAATGTGTCTGTTCTTCTAGCAGGGTAACCAAAGTAGGAGTTCTTTGTTGACAAGACAAATAGGAAGTGGAGTTTTGAGTTGTTGGTAGAGATATGATATTGAAGTTTAAAGTTTTGTTTGAGCCAGATACCTTGGCATTTGAAGTGACTTTTGTTGTTTCTAAGGGTAACAAATTGGAAAGTTTGGTACTGAAAATAATACGATGATGTTTTTCTGGTGGTAAGTATAAGCTTATTTTGAGTAGCCAGTTAGAGATGACAGAAAGGTATTTTTCAGTTTATGTTTTCATGGCAGATGGGGAAGGCTTGCTTCAGTAGATGACCATGTCATCTGCATATAAAACATTGAGCTGTGGGAAGTCCATGAATGTATGACCTGTAGAAAAGCAGAGAGGATAAGATGAATCCATGAGGTACTTCCTTGATGAGAGGAGAAGGAGAAAAGAATGAGGATCAAGACTGGACTTTTATAAAGTATCTTCTGTCCAGGAAGGTTCTGAACCATACAAGACAGTATTGACTGATTCTAGCTGAAATAAGGGAGTTTAATAGAAATGACAGTCCACCAAATCCAAGGTGTTTGTCACACTGATGAAGAGCAGTTGTTAAAAACTCCTTATCTATGTTGTTGAGGATGCCGTGGTTCCACACTCAACCCAGAACCAATGCTTATTGTGATGAAGCCCTGTGTTTTTGAGTATATTCTGTAAGTTGTATGAAGACTACTTTTGTAAAATGTTTTCCTGGGATGGGTAGGATTAAAATTAGCCTGAAGACTTTGGGGCTTTCAAATTTGGGTTGCTAAGGTAAGTGTTTTATTATTGCTTGTTTCCACAATTTAGGCATTGTGTTGGAGGTGAGACAAAGGTTGCATAAATGGTGATGTGTGAGAGGTGTGTGGTCACTGTATAGTACAATAAGCCAAGGCATGAGTCAGTCTGCACCTGTGAGGGCATTTGGGAGATTTCATCAATGAATTTTTCATTTTTTTGGTTAGTATTTATTTTTGAAGTAGAAGGCAAGGGTGAATGGCAGTTCAGGTTTGTAAACTGGGTGTCTGTGCACTGTGTGAGGAAGTAGGGGAGGGTAGAGAATTTATTATGAAAGTCTATTGTTTTAAGACTGCCAGAGAAGGTTGTGGTACATGGAACCCATCCTATGAGGCCATTAATGTGGTCCCAAAGTGATTTCAGGGTATTTATCATAGTATTTTGTGTGGAGCAAAATAATATAGCTTTAATGGAAAATAAACATACAAGAGAACACAGCACTTTTCACATTATTCTTACTATTATGTCTGCCTCTTAACACTATTCCTGTGGATATTCATTCCCCAGAGAAGTCTCAAACTTGGCATTTTCCTTTAAACTCCCACAGGCAGCTATAGCAAACCCAGTTGAAATTATTGATTACAAACATGTCAACCTCAACCTACTCAATGACAAAATATCAAATTTACTTATGACTGCACTCCCTTTAACCTTTATACAGCAACAAGCTTCACTAAGGAATTCTGCATTTAGAAAAGTACATAAGGTATAACAGTCCCTGCCAGAACCAAGTATCATGAGACATTAAAAAACAAACCAATATGGTGGTACAATATGATAAATAAACTATTCAGCAACATTCAGGGCTGGCCAGGCTAATGGAATCATCAAGATAGTGTAAGCCATGTATCCCAGTGTCCTAAGAAAATCCTTTGCAGTTGGCTATATCTGGAGATCAATCTCCTAAAAGTAAACAGTCGAATTTCTAAAACCATCTACATCATCCACCTCGATTTTGGAGATATCCAGGAAAAGAACCAAGGTGGATCTGACCTTGCTATTGCATCCGAAAAAGAAAATATTGACAGACCTGAAGTCTTCGGATCCAACAAAAAAGGTATCAGATCCAACTACCTCCAGCCCTACTGCCTCAAGTCTTATTTGTCTACCTGTGACAACATACTCTGTATCCATGGATCCAGTGCCATCAAGGGTGTCCTCACCTTTTTGGAGCATCACCGATCCAGGTTCATCTCTATTGTTTCCACTCTTTCTTCCAGAGGTTTGATGGAGGAAGATGTGGAAGGAGTGGTGCATCCTCTCGGTGCAGAGTCAGATGGGTGTCTTAATGGCGGCTCCTACCCCTTCAGGTCAGGAGGTCCGTTCTTCAACCACACCCCCACTACAAGTTTCTCCTCTGATTCCTTATTCTGTTTCATAGTCCCTTGATCTGATTCTTCTAGTTCTGTCTGGCTCGGATATGAATATAACAATATCTTCAGATCTGAAACTTACTGTGAGCAATCCAGTTCAGTTGGATCCAGTGGGCTTTTGAAGCTAAAGCTTCCCTGTCAGATCAGAGGTGTTGGAGTCTGCTTTGGAGCAATCTCTGCACTGTGGTGCCTCAGCATTCGATAGCTGGACTCCGGCTTCCGCCTTGGAGGGATTGCTTTCAGAGTGCGGGAGGACAGAGGTCCAAAAGCTTGTCTTTTTGGAGCCAAGGTTCTCTCTTTCTCTGGAGTGGTCTGCCTTCAAGGCTGTGAAGAGGGTTTTTCCTGCCCCGGCAGAGTAGACAGATCCAACCCCCTCGGATTTTCAGCCTTCTACCTTGATGTGTCTGTGCTCAGAGCCTCATCACTCTTTACCACAGGACAGCCAGTCCGAGATCCCCAGGTTTCTGATAGGGCATTTCAGTTTCTTCTGATCCCTCCCTGAAGCAACCCACCGAAAAGGTCCCTAGTAAGAAGAAGTGTAAAAGGAAGCATCTGGACTCCCCAGAGGAGTCGGTAATGGAGGATACGGACTTTGAAGTGAAGGGTCCCCACGATCACCTCCTGAAGATGTCTGTTTGGAGATCCTAAAGCAGAGAGGTGGTTGGACACCCAGCAACCCTTCATCCAAGGTGTCAGTATTCCTGGAGTTTTTCCATACTGGCCCATCTACCTTCTGGGTTACTCCACTAACTGATGAGCTTATTGAGTTGGTCTCATGGAGAGAGTGGAAGGAACCTGACGCAGTTGAACCCATACCCAGAAGACTGGACAAGATTATAGTACCACCTTCGAGGAAAGCGTTTTGGGCTAAAGGGGTACCCGTTGATGCCATGGTTGTGACAGCAAACACCAAAAAGGAACTTGCCAAAGAAAGTTTCACTGTTTATCCCCTTAACAGAGAGTCTAGGCCAATGGACAGGTTTGGGAAGCATATCTACACGTCAATAACTTTCGCCTTAAGGTCGCTGAATTATTTGGCACATTTTACTAGGTTGCAGAGGGATTTGATTAAGGAACTGTCAAATGCCTTCTCAGGATCCATGTCTGCATAGGTCCAATCATCCATGACTTCCCAGTTGTCTACCTGCACTCTATTTTGAATTTGTCCATGAGGCTTGTTTCAAATGTAGCAGAAGGAACCTCAAGGGCAGTGAGTTTAGGCATTTCCATCAGGAGACATGCCTGGATGTACTTATGTGATTTTGCAGAGCCCTTCAAGTCTTCATTTGTCAATGCTCCTTTTGATGCCATGTCTTTGTTTGGCCACAAAGAGAAGGACACATTATCCAGGTGTGAGAAGGCTGGAAAGACCCTATCTGCCACGGGAGTAAGTTTTTTTCACCCCTCAAAGATCCTTTTCTAGAAATCAATGAGATGGTTGAAAGATGTGGTTCAACAAATCCCAGGGTTCTTTCCACAACACACATGGAGGAACTTCCCCCAGGGGCAGAGGGGGGAGCTCCAATGGTTGATACCGCCCCCGTGGCAGAGGTGGCCCACAAAACCAGGGGTCCAGAGATTCTTTCTGTGATAGACCTTACCAGCACTCTTGAAAGGAGGCCTGGTTACCCACCTCTGGAGGCAATCAGGAATTGTTTATCCCTGCAGCAGAGAGCTTGGCTAGACATAACAAAAGATACTTGTGTGCAGAGGATTATTTCCAAAGCTTACATAATACCCTTTTCTCTTCCACCTCCAATCTCAAGGAAAATCCTAGATGTTCCTCCCAGTCAGAGGGAAGAAGTAGAATTTCAAATACAAAGGCTGCTAGGAAAAAATCTAACAGGTTCCGGCAGACCAGATAAAATCTGGAACTTACTCAAGATTTTTTTAGTGAAAAAAAACAGGGGACTGTAGACCAATTTGGATCTCACCAACTTGAGCGAGTCAGTTCAATGCACCAACATTTGGATGGTCACAGTTCAGTCCATTCTCTCCTTACTGGGCAAGGACAACTGGATGTGCTCAATAGACCTTCAGGATGCATACTATCACATAAAGATGAACAGATTTCTGGGAGCCAGTTATTACTAAGTCAGAGTTCTGCCCTTTGGTCGCACCACAGCCCCCAAGGTGTTCATCAAATGTATGGCAGTAGTAGCAGCTCACTTGAGACTGCAATGATTCTGGGCATTTTCATATCTAGATGACTGGCTGATTACCACTCCAGCCAGACATCAATTAATAATGGCAAAAGATCACGTTCTCCAGATGTATTCTCATCAAGGGATAACCATAAACCACAACAAGCCTCAACTGGAACCAATTCAAAATTTGGAATTCATAGGAGCACTGTTCAACACAAACTCAATAATAGCTTCACTGCCTCCTTCAAGGGTTCAGACTATAAGATCACAGGTCAGAGAAATAATCTGTGGTACCAAGATTTCAGCCCGCTAGTTCTTCAAGCTCTAGGATCAATGTTAGCAGCAATAACACAAATACCTTTAGCCAGATTTTACGTGAGAATTTTACCAACCCATGTCAACTCTGCTATGAATCACTCAGCTATGTAAGAGAGGTCTCAGATGGTGGATTCAGTCAGATCATCCCTGATTCTGATGAAGTCCCCAGTTTAGGGGATGAAAGCGCTCAATCTGTGTTGGAAGAATAAAAACAGCTTGGACTGAAGAGTCTGGCTGGCTGAAAGCTTTTCCTACCACTTCACAGTGTATGTTGTGGACATTTTTTAGTTATATTTTACACTGTGGTTACTTTTGCTCTCTAACCATGTTTGACTTAACAGAGATTTTCAGTGCACACTGTTTTCTTTCTGTGTCTAAAGTGATAAAGCTGCTATGATGCAGCAGTCAGATAAGGTATTTTGCCTGATTTACAGGGTCCATCTCTCTGGGTTACTGTGTAATTGTAAAAGTGGAAACAAAATGAGATTAGAGGAATTTTAGATTATGTAGAGAAGTAACAAAATATTGCTTAGGCGAATTTCAGAAGTGCAGGGACTTCGTTTTTGCAGGTTAGAAAGGTGAATAATATGGGGTGCAGGTCAGCAGATAAACACTTACATTGGAGATAGTAATAAAGAATGCCATTTACAATGAATGAGTTAGTGCTAGTGGTGAAATAGATTTCAGAGAGCCATATGATGCAACAGTAAGGAACTTTAATTTATACAGTGTCATGAATATCTGCCTCTTTGCTACATTACATGACTGAAAGTTATGTTACTTTTAAGCTAAGAGCCCCTTTGCTTTAAGAAGAACTCAGTGTTTGACCATAGCAGATATTGTATGCAGATATAATGTCTATTATTGACTAGCATTTCATAGGTTCATAGATGTGTACTAGACTAATGGCTCTGGAGTCTTTACAAGCCTAGCCCATAGAAGTGCCGTAGCATTGTGCTGCCCAATGTTAGTTCCCAGTGCCTCTATCAAGTAGAGCCACTGGAGTGATCCCCAGGGTGAACTTTCTATTACCCATCCACTCATCAAGATTTCTCTTGAAGAGGGTCAGCAAGGTGCTCTGCTTTACATGTACGGGAAGTCTATTCTAGAGCATGGGCAGTCTCTTGGTGAGGACCTGTCTCTCCAGCATGTTCTGTTGATTGTGGTAATGAGGTTGAGGTCGCTGGAGCATGTAGTGTGGAGGGATTGGGATTTCTTTAGAAGTCTTATTAAGCAATGAGATCTCAGCTGCTTAATGCATTCAAAGACTGTTTGCAATTCTAAGCATGTGTCAACTGGCACCTCAGTAAAGCCAAAGATCATGCCTCCTGATTTCTTTTATCTGAGTTAGCCACTGTCTTTGCTCGACATTTGCTACAGCTCTGTTACAGGGGTCTTTTATGTTACAGGTAAGTTGACTGCTGTTAAGGATAATTTGGATTAGAGTGTACTAAGGTATAAGAGCCCATGTCTCAAATGCATTATATAAATAGCTTATGCAACTGATAATAATGGGAGAGGCTTGAGGATAGAGGTGGTGAATGGGTACATTGCATCAAGTAAAGACTAGTCGTATGGAATAGGGAACTGCAGAAGGGCCTGCATGCCATATATAAAGGAGGGCAGGGATTCTATAGAAGTCAAAGGGGAACACAGCAGGATGGTACAGGAAATAGGTGTTGGGAAGGTATAAATCTTAGGACACAATAAGTCAGGAGCAAAACTTTGAGGCAGTCGCAGAGGAGCAGGGTAGAGTAGGGAAATGGGCAGAGAGGGTCGATGGTGGCAGTTGGGGCAAGTAGAGACGGAGCGGTAAGAACTAAGCAACCAAGTGAGCTACAAATCTGTATGTGGATGCTAATATACTGGCAGGCAGGATCTGAGGAAGTGGGGGAAGGGGAACAGTGGAGAAATGGAATAAGAAATCTGTAATAACTATAGATAAAGATCAGCGGGATCGACTGTTGTAGCTGGGTACAGATGAGCAGTTGAAGGAAGAGGGACTGTTTTGATGAAACAGAGTGTAGGGGAATGAGCAGGTACAACAGTAATGAATCCTTTCCTTAACTTTCTCCAGCAGGGAGCAAGGGAGTTGCAGAGAGGTTCAGTGGAAACATCCCTAAAACATGCACACAGCAGGCTCATCCAAAAGACAGAGCAAGTCTACTCCATCCACCCACATTTATTTTGGGCAGAAGCTTTCTACCACTTCTGCCTTGTGATTTAAGTAAGTGTTGGGCAGCCAGTCTTTTCTGCATGTATTTTAGCTTGTACAGTGACTAGGCTGCAGACAAGCACTTAACTGCCCTGGTTTGTAATCTACAACCTTACAGTCTGTAACACTCCCCTACAGACATTGTGCTGGACTGCTTTTACTCTGCTTTTGAACACATAATGAGATTTACTCCTTACTGGACTTTTGGGCAAGCAATCTGTTATGCCTCAGCTATTTATTTCTCTTATTTTTCCTTCACATTGCTACTCCTATTTATTTGTTTTTTCCTGTCTCTCCTCAGTAACACTGTGTACCTTCAAAGAAGTCACCCTTCCTTAAGTTACTTGTTAAATCACTTTCAGCTCTGAGCCAGTAGTTGATCTCTAGCCACCATCAACACCCTGCCCTCATTCTCCTCTGTAAGTTAAAAAACTAAAGTGTGTTTTTATGTTTATTTTTCTGTATAAGTTTTCCTACAAGTAAATAGCTATAAAATGTATGTATCAGTGAAGTTTCCAGTTGAAATGGTTGTCTGAGACCTAGATGACATTTTACCAGCTCAAAGACAAGAACTTTGTGTGCTTTTATTACTTACTGCTGATCATTGTTCCCTTGTGTTAAACCACAGCAACTCCATTAGTACTGTCCATCCAGCTGGGTTCCATTGAGTGTTTTTAGCAGTCTGCTCTCTTCTACTCAGCAGCTAGCTCAGTAGACACCATACCACTCTTTCACTCCTGATTAACACCCACTACAACTTCACTATAGCACCCTACCTTTACAATTCATCAAATATCAACTTTTTAAGAACAGGTGTCTGTACTGCAGCTCCTCTCTGTACAAACTGGGCATCAAACCCAAGTCAAAATACAATCAAGTCTTCTTTTACACCATCTTTTTACTGTATTTAAAATCTTGTGGCGATATCCATCCTAATCCAGGCACAAATAACTATTCTAAACACAGAAAGTCCATTAAACGCCTGACTAACCATGTTCAACAACTAAACTGCTAAAACAGCTATCTGGCCTTCACTTCTATTCAAGTAACCTCAGACGTATTCATAACAAAATTACCAAAATTACACACCTGGGCAGCATATTGCAATCGGGACATATTAGCCATCACTGAATCCTGGCTCACACAAGATATAATGGATAATGAAATCTTACTACCTGATTACAATGTTCTAAGGCTGGACAGAACTCATAAAAAAGAAGACAAGATAGCCGTCAGCCATAAAAATAACTTGGGTATCTCCTTACAACCAATAACATCCCTCCCGTGCCATAATGCTGAAATACTTATATCCTCTCTCAAAATCAACTCTCACAAGAACCCATGCATAATAGTTGTCTACATACCTTCTGGTAATTACATAAACACCGATGAAGAATTTCTTTCCTAAACATCAACCAGTATACTTGAACATCCATAATACTAGGAGGCAATAATATTAATTGGAAAACCATAGATAATGAAAACCCTACAGATATCATAAACTTATATGGGTTTACCCAACTCACCTCTACTCCTACCAGATACAACAAATCCACTAAAAGGATTTCCATCTTAGACTGGATCTTTGCAAATAAACCAGATACAATAAACTATGTCAGTACTATTCCTGACATCATTAGTGACCACCTGCCTGTTATGGCAATAAGGGAGCACATTCATTACCAAAAAAGCCTCACTAGGACCTTGATCATAATCTCTATACCTTCAGCAAAGACACTGCCATTACAAAATTAACATTAGTAAAGTGGTAAGTGCTAAACACAATCAACTTAGGTGAAGCAATAGCACTATTTAACACATTTCTAAAAGTACTAAATGAGGCTGCACCCATTAGGACCAATATAATCAAATTGAACCTGTCTAACAAAGGAAGCCAAATAGCTCATGAAAAAGAGAGAGAGAGAGCATGGAGAGCCTGTAAAAAATCTAATACTGATCCCAACAAACAAAAATACAATCAAGATAGAAATATTACTAAAACCAAAATCCAGTCTGACAAAAAATACAATATAAAAATTACAAACAGCAAATCAGAACAACCATAAGATATTCTGGCCCACTATCAGTAAATTCCTACATCCAGCCCATACAACACAGCCTAGTCCTAAAACAGATGTAAAACAAAGCAAAAAAAAAAAAAAAACTTTACAGAAGGTAAAGATATGCCTGGTCAAAAAAACTCTCAAAAGACTGGCTCAAATCATCATAGGAAAAACTTCAGTGCTTTTTCAGGTTAAAAAAACAGAAAACACCCTTCATCCGGTCGGTTTCCATAACCATCAAGAACACATGCCTTTAACCACAGTTACTCATTGGCTGACTTAATTTCATCTGCCTAAACTGCATAACATGTTGATTAGGATTAAGCACATTCAAACTTAGGCTTGAATGTGTTCTTAGTTTATGTTATGGTCCATTATCTAGGTTCTGAGGGTAATGCTGTTGAGAAGAAGTGACACAAGATATCAAGACACAAGCTTAAACAGTTTATTACCAAATAACACTAAATAATCAGCAAATCAAATCAAGAGAATGATCTTGCACTTAGAAGCATCAGGAGTATCCTCTTTGCTCACTGATAGGGGGACTCTAAATCCTATCATTGCAGCTATCTGTTCAGTCAACACAGTGCTGACACTGGCAAATCTGTATGCTCAGTCCAAGCTAAGAGTTTGTGTTCAAATCATATCAGTCAAATCAAATCTGGATGATGAGTTCCAATTTATTGCTGACTACTGAGGATTTTACAGTCTTGTATAAACAATGAGTTCAAGAAGGTCATGACAGTTTTGAGCTGACAAAATATTTTAGAAAATTACAAATCATTTCCTAAGTTGTAAACAAGACTTAAATCATATCTGTGTTTTTACTTTCAGTACCTCTGCATACTTTCTCTTCTTAAGCGAACAGTTAGCCCTTAGCTGACTACAGACTTATGATAGTTCCACTTATTTGACTCTGCGAACTGTTAAACATCTTATCAAATTCAACAAAGTTCAATGCACTAAAGTTCAGTAAGCAAGTTGTACCTTAAAACATGTTTCTAACAGATTACCAATATTTCAAAAGCTGTTTGCAAGATGCAGTTCCTTAATATAGCTGTTCTTATTTCATTGTACACAGGAGTGAGGTGGTCGAGGCATCCAAAAATCTTTGGAAACTGTGTGGGCCCTTCACAGTTTAATAATCCATTTACATTCTACATTCTCTGTTGAAGAGCTATGTCCCTGCCCCTTTTATTATTTTGCTATCTGTGTATAACTAAATATTCAAATCAATGAGCTTGAGATGTATTTCTTTTATGCTTAAATAAATAAAGCATTAGTTTCAACACCACTTCTTATTTCAAACATATAATCACACATTCTCTTCCATAGCTTTCTATTAGACTTGCCAGTGTAAAATGATGAACATTGTCTGCATTTATCTAAGTATACTATGGGCAGGATTCACAAAGGCTTGCACGGAGTCTAAGAGTAGTGTAAGACTCCATGCAGCCTTCGCGATCCAGGAACAGCCCTAAAGTCCGTGTAAGAGACCATCTAAAACGTCTCTTACACGGAGTGGGCGTGAATATGCTAATCACTTCACTTGCAGCCCAAAGGCATGCAAATGAGGTAGATTAGCGATCCACGAAGCCCAAAGCAGCCTGTGTAAGAGCCATTTTAGCTGCAGAAATGTACTCAGTTGACAACTGAGTACGTTTCTGCAAAAACCACAACGGAGCCATGTCAGCTCCAAATAAAGGGTGCATATGTGTCAGGCAGCATGCCAATGGCCAAATATGTGGCCATTGGCAAGGTACCCTGATGCAAATATGAAAAATAAATAAGTTTTTTTAAACGCAGCGCATCCCCGCACAAATGGGCTGCGCTGTATACAACATAAAAATGAAGGTTATAAACCCACAAATGTGGGTTTTATGCAATACATGGATTTACAATGCAGGGACCAGCAGACCAAAACAACATGGCCACCGTTTAGTGGTTGCTAAGGGGGGAAGCTGAGTCTAAGACATGTAACTAAGCATTAGTAGGCAATCTGATGTAAATGAGTGTTAGGATACTGAATTCCATTGTCACATAGCAAATGAGCACATTCTGAGTAGTGTAAGAGATACATAAGGGGGAGGAATAGAGTAGGAGATAGGTGACATCACAGGGGGGAATGGTAGAAAGAAATGCAGTTCATTGGAGGTTAGTGTTACATGACAGATGTCAGACACATATCATGGAAAGAGGAGTGCCACAAGATAAGCATGGGAAAGTCAAGAAATGGAAGGTGTACACTGTTGCTTACACCAAAGTTTCTTGCTGGGCATGCATGCGCACGTGTGCGCACCATGAAGCGCGAGTAGGGCAGTGTGTGCACGTGTAAGGCAGACTGAGCATGTGGGAGCCTGTTGGCAGACTTGTAAGACTGTTTGCGCTGGTGTGCGCGCATTTTAACACAAATAAGACGATTGTAAACCGTGTAAGCATGTGTGTGCGCATGTAAGTCACTGTGAGCGTGTTTCTGCTGGTATGCATGTTGCTCCCCCCTGAGGAAACAGAAAGGAAAAAGGAAGCAACAGAATTAGTAGGAAGCTAGCAGGGAATACTGGTGGAGCTAGCAGGTGAAAACAATTAGAAGCAGGCAATTACACAGGCAGAATAGTAGCTCAGCCAAGCACTTAAATCTCTGCAAACAGCAGTGCAGGATGTTTCTCTCAAGAGACACTGCAAGACAGGAGTAAGCTATTAGAAGTGAAAACTGAAAAAGCTGAACTCAGAGCAGAAATGCTAGGGGCTGCCATAGCTGTCATAAGGGGACATAGGCTACTTGCTGAGGGTGGTTACAATGCAGATGGTGCCAGACAACCCACAGTGAGGAGACAGAGAAGAGTGTACAGGCCCAGGGTCACCTACCATGGGTTACATGAGCTGGAGATAGTAGAGTGCTATAGAGTGGACAGAGACCTCCTGCAGCAAATTGTCGAGCTGTGCAGGCCATGCCTCACACACAGAACTAACAGAGGGGAACCCATCCCAGTGGAAACCAAGGTATGTGTTGGCATAAGAATACTAGCAAAAGGTACCTTCCAGAGACCAACTGGTGATATGATGGGGATATCACAGGCATCAGCCTCCAGGGTACTGCACCAGTTCCTGGATGCCATGTCAGCACATGTCGGTGATCATGTATATTTCCCCAATGCCTGTGAGGTATTGGCCAGCAATATGCGTCTCTTCCAGCAAATAGCGGAATACCCTGAGGTAGTGGGTGCAATAGACTGTACACACATACGCATCAAAGCACCAGCCGGTCAGCGGGGTAGGGCCTACATTAACCGCAAGGGCTTCCCCTCCATCAACTGCCAGGTCGTGTGTGATGCCCAGGGCATAATAATGAATGTGTGTGCTGGCTGCCCTGGGAGCTACCATGATTCCCATATCTGGCATTTGATGCAGCTGTACCAGACATTTGCCAATGGGGACATCTCACATGGACACCTAGTGGGGTATGCAGGTTATGCACTGGAGCCGTGGCTGATGACACCCATCAGAAACGTACACACACCTGAACAGGAACGCCATAATGAGGCACACGCACAAACACATAATGTAATAGAGCGTGTGTTTGGGCTGCACAAGTCACAGTTCCGGTGTCTGGACACATCTGGTGGAGCCTTGCAGTACTCACCAACAACATGTACCCAAATTGTCATGGTATGTGCTATGCTACATAATATGATCTTGCAAAAACAGCTGCAGCAGGACCAGCATAGGGCTGGGCCAAACAGCCCCCCACCATTGCCAAGGCCATCACAGGCAGAGCGTGACTCGGAGGAGGAGGAACAACCTGAGCCTGCCCCAGTAGGCAGAAGGAGGCGTGCCCAGTATGCCCTGGCCTTGGCAAAGAGGTAATGTATAGCACATACACTGGCTCAGTAGGAACCCTGGGAATGATACCCCTCTCTGACTCACTCATATAATAACATGGATGCCTAAAATGACTGCTCTCAAACATGTACAGGGAGTGTAATATGTGCATCCGACAGAGGCAGCCCTGCATCACCACCTGAGGCATGAATGCCATGTGTTAAGCAATGTAACACCATGTAGTATATGCACACTTGAGGACCCTGACTAACATCCTACCCTCACCAAGCATGATGCCACAATATGACGATGAGATGATCAATTGCAATAATTGGCTGAAGTATTGCAGTTAGTCAAAGGGGATCCAATGTGTGCCAGCCTGGGATGACATGCTGAGCATGACATGATGCTCCACCTGCTAGGGGTGGCGTGCACCTATCAGTACAGGCCTTATGGATACTGGCAAAGGCTGTTGTTAACCACAGCGTGCCCTGAATACATAAGGCTCAAAACACAAACCTACCTCCATAGGTATCACAAGGGATAAGAACCTAGATGTAATGCTACCCAATGCCAGAAGTCTAAACAGCAAGATGCATGCAGTCAAAACTCACCCAGTATGGAGAATGTTGATATCTGTCCTGTAACAGAAAACTGGGTCAAGGCTCACAACAGCACCCTAACACTACCAGGTTACACCTCATACTGTGCTGTACAACCTCAAAACATGGAACAAGCTACAAAAGGAGGGTGACTAGCAATAATTGTCAAGTATAACCAACCCCCATGTTGGTATCACAAGAAGAAGCAGTATGGACTAGCCATGGTCAAGTAACACTGGCTAAAAATGCCTCCCAGTTTATAGCCTGCTACAGACTACCATCCTAACACCAGGAACTGCACCTGGCCTATGTTGGAATACATGAATATATCAAGCCCTCCAAACCACATTATATTGGGTGACTGAAAATACCCAGACATAGACTGGGAGCATTATACTAGCTCCAACACTGTAGGAGAAAAGTTCCAAGAATCCATAAACCAAAATGCCCAGGAACAACGTACCACTCCCACAAGAGGGGTAAGCATACTGGATGTGATAATCAGCAACATGGGTACTGGATGGCAAGATGAGAAGTGTATCCCTCACTGGTAAGACCAGACCATAGAGTAATCACACTGGATATACACATCCTGACCACAGTCCCTGGCCAGAAAACCACAGTGAAAAACATGTGTAAAGCAAAAGTTGCACTCCTCCAAACTGATGTGGAATCCATTAAAGGCCTTGTGCAGGTGCAAAATATGGGCCACACCTCAGAACCTGTTATGCAGGCATTCCATGAACACTGCCAGGAATGCTTGGATTATGCAATCCCAAATAAAAACAAGACACAATGCCATACATGCAGGCATCTGGCATGCTGGACTCCAGCCATTACCAAACCATGCAAGAGAATGAGGAAGCTACTACTTGATAGAGCAAACATAAAAAGGGAAGTAATCACTGATCAGTAGTATGGCAATAAAATATGTCCACACATACAATCCACTAAGGCCAGCTACAACAAGTTGAATCTGTGAATCCTGAGGCAATGTTACACCTGCCCCAAGTACACAGACAACCCTCAACTCCCCCCAAGAAATACAAATAGACGTGAGAGATGCAACCATTTATCCAAACCGGAGGCTGAGCTCCCTCAACTCAGTACTGTCAAAACTAGTCAGGAGGAGAAGGTAACCACACACACCACAAACACAGTCCCACATAGACCTATCACAACTGCAAACCAAAGACAAACACAGAAAAACATTCCCGGAGGCCCTAATTACAAACACACCACACCAACAGAGGCCTCCAAAGCAGACACCCAAGCAACCACAGCCTCCAAACATAGCACATGCAACACATAGTACACAAAGCTGGTGTGCCAAACAGTCACAGGCCAGAAGGAGAAACAACATGCCTGATACAGTTGTAATAGGTGACTACATAGTCAGACACACTGCTATCCCGCTCACCAGACTGAACAAGGGAAAGGGTACAGTAAGCTGCCTGTAGGCTGCTACAATATGCCACATAACACAAGTACGCAGGTCACCCCAAAGCAAGTAGAAATATGATGCAGTCATTGTCCATGCTGGTGTGAATGACCTGAGATGTACCTCCCTGGACTACATGAAAAGAGACATAGATGAGCTCTCTGATTATGTGGTCCAGGCCGGTATGACACTGACCGTTTGCAGCATCCTACCCTCGCCAAGAATGATGCCACAGTACAAACACAGAATGATCAGCTTTAACAAGTGGCACAATTACTGGTGTCATTCCAAGGGGATCCAATGTCTGTCTGCTTGGGATGTCATGCTTGACAAGCCACGCTGCTGTTCCAGGGATGGCTTGCACCTGTTATCCCTGGGCGTCTGGATATTGGATAAGGCTTTTGCCACCTCCATAGAGCCTTTCGTAGGCAAGGCTGAAAAGACTAACCCACCACCCTAGAAAACATAAATGGAAAGAAACATAAGGGTAATGCTGACCAATGCCAGACACGTACACCACAATATGCATGCTCCCAAGGCCCTCCCCAGTATGGAGAACATCGATGTCCGTGCAGTGACAGAAACCTGCTGTAAGCCTCCTGAAAGCACACCAGCACTACCAGGTTATACCTCATATCATGCGTTATGGCCCCAAAACCTGGACCAAAACATAAAAGGAGGGGGAGTATCCATATTCAGCACAGACACCCATACGTCCAGGTAACTGACAATGCACGAAGCATCGGAGACCACCCATGTGCAACTAACTGTAGGCAAAACTGCTGTACAGTCTGTAGCATGCTACAGACCACACTGTCACACACAGGAACCCCACCCAGCCGTCCTGAAGACACTGGACAGTATGAATGTCCCACCAAATACCAAACAAGGTACTCACAAATTACCACATAGGTGGTAAACCATTATGTATGGAAGGAGTAATCAGGGACCTAGTGACACAAGTAGACAGTAACCTGTTATGTGACATTCCCACATTGCCAATGTGGCTAGGAAGACTGTCTATATTGGACACCGTATCGTGAAAGGATTCACATCTAGGTCAACAGAGGTCATTGTGCCCCTATACTGTTCTCTTATCAGACCCATAATCTAGTACAATGCCTCATTTGGGATGTACCTTACCTGACACCTGCAGCAGTTAGAAAGACCTCAAAGGTACCTCACCAAGAGGATAAAGGGTCTCAAATATATGTCATATGTTGCCTGGCTGTAGACACCCCAGCTGAATGCAGTCACATACTGCCTACACAGAGGCATTGTATGCCTGTTGTACAAGGCCATGTCCAACACAGGAGTAATGGACATGCTCCACCCCAGAAAACCCAAAGCCATCGGAGCTGTGAGAGTGAGAGATGTCAACCTCAACACATAATGAAATAGGATGTGCTGGAGGGACAGATACATAACCCAGAGGCACCCTACACCCTGGAAGAGAATCCCACTCCATGTTAGGCAGAGCCCCTCACTGACACTCTTCAACAGGAATCTTGCCAAGTGGATGGATGATCGTAGATGTGCACTGGGGGTCTTCACTGTGTCACGTCCAGACAGAGGCACAGTAAAGTAAATCATAAATGGCCATAATATTCACATAGCAAGGGGTGGCGAAAGCCACACACACTCTGGCTAGGCTTATAAAAGCCCTAGGGTGGATAGCCTAGCATGAATCTATGAACCTATGAAGATACAAATTGTACAGGACACTAAGGATAATCACAAGGCTTTCTCAACTGATGGTTGGAACCTTGTTGGGAATTCACGGATATGCTCTGAATCAATCAAATATTACAAACAACATACCAAACACACACACATATTGCCAACATACAACCTGACAGGTGCAGTGCAACCCCCAGAATGCAAAATATCTATCCTAGCAGACTGCTGGCCCCCTGACATTGCAGATGCTGAGGTAACAGCCAGCATCTACAAAGCAAAACACACAGCAGCAATGGTATGAGATGGTGTCCTGGGCTGAGTCCAACATGGACTCCAAGAAGAATGGAATGCCAAATCACACTACTGCTCAATGTCAGCCTTACCACAGGATATGTACCCAAAGAGCAGTGTACAACAACAGTGGTCCTTCTCAACAAAGGTGTTGCCTGAATGGATACTGCAAACTACCACCCCAGAATCCTGACAAGCTTGGTCTGCACAGCTATGGAAAGGATCAGCATGTACCGCAGACATAAAGATATTGGGGACCTACTGACACCAGACCCTACCCAGTGTGGCTTTCTTAAGTGCAGATCCTGCCCCTTAAACATGTTTGACTCATTTGAAACAGTCATTAAGGTCATTGATGATGGCCATGTGGTCCACACAGCGTAGCTGGACCTTGCAAAGGCTTCCATGCAATACCCCACGTGTTCATTATAGATAGGCTCACCAGCTTAAATATAAACCCCTATGTCAGTAGAGGGGTTGCAAACCAGACCAAAGATAGAACTGACATGGTCAGACATGCTGCAGCCATGTCAGACTACAAACCAGATATAACTGGCATCCCACAAGGCTTGGTCCTGGGACCTCCCTCGTTTGGTATATATGTCCCATAGGTACAGGCCAACATGGAAGGACTCTGTCTGAACATGTTTGCAGAGGACTACAAACTGGCCACCATATCTGACCCTCCAGCTGACACAAGCATCCCACAAAAGGGCCACATAGAAACAGACAACTGGTGCCATAGCCATGTCAGCAAGCTAATTGCAGAAAAGTGTATAGCCAACCCCTGTGGATATACAGTAAGTGCCCACCAATTACCACATAGGTGTTAACCCATTAAGTACTTAACATGTAATGAGAGACCTGGGGACACAAGATGATAGATATCCTGCATTGGACAAACATGTGGCTGTAGTGGTTACAGAAACATACCATATACCCACCTATCATGAAGGTTGTCAGATCTAGATAAAGGGAGGTCATTGTGGCTCTGCAGTCATCCTTCATCAGCATTACAATTGACTACAATAGCCCCTGTGGGATGTACCTCAGCAGACACCTCCATCAACTGTAAAGTCCCCAAAAGTACCTCACCAGGAGTATCAAAGAGCTTGAACAGATGCCATGTGTTGCCTGATTAAACAAACTGCAGCTCCACACACTGCCATACTGCCCACCCAGAGGCAAGCTTTGCCTGATGTATAAAGCCATGTCCAAGCTGGAATCAATGAACATGCTGCACCTTGTACAATCTGAATGGCAGTGAGCTATGCACATGAGAGACCTGAACCCCAGCACTGACATACATAGGACAAGCTGTACTGAATGATCCATAATACAGAAGCCACCCCCACTCATGAGTAAACTCCCAGTACAGGTTAGCCAGAGAGTCACTCATCGACTCTCCTCAAGAGGAATCTTGATGAGTGGATGGGAGATGGTAGGTTTACCCTGGGTATCACTGTTATGTCATGGGTAGACGGAGGCACAGTATAATAACCATGACATATGTCATAGCAAACTCCACTTACAATGTGTGTCGAAGGACAAACACACTCTCCGACTAGCATTAGAAATGGCCTAGGGCACATCGCTAGTGTTTGCCAATGTACACCTATGTTGTAGAATACACTACCAATGTTGGACAAGCCTGGTTTAAGTAGTTCATATCTGAACATAATGCAACATGGTCAGATGTGCACAACTGGCCCCTAACCAGGCTGTTGTGCTCACTATGAAAATGTAAAGCAGTGATAGGACTAAAGGCCAGGATACTGTCCACCACAGTGAAAGGACTGAACCAGTACACTATACGGTACTACAGTGTTAGTTCAGTATGAAAGGATGTTGACAACTGTATGCAAAGTATCCCATGCAAACCCTGCAGGCAGAGTATAATCCCTGTTGTGTTCAGACACAAAGCAGTTGGACAGTAACTACACAACATGACACACAACACACAACCATAAACGTGAGATATTGTTGAAGTTCACACTCATCCACAAATGTGGTGGGCTGCAGAGTTCAACATATGGAAAGCTCACACTGGGCATGCTCGCACACTTTGATAAATGAGACATATGTCAGACAACATGCCATGGGAAGCCTGAACTGGGCATGCTCACACACTTAGGCCAAATCTCAGTTTAGCAGTTGGCCACACATATCTGGTATTTGTACGTGTTATTCCAGGAACCAACCACATTACAGCAATCTGCCCAGTGCACACAGTTAAATGACTACAGAGACATACGTGATATAGTGGATCCCTCCCATATTCAAACATCTTCCACAGATACACAAGTTGTTCATAGAAACAGGGAATGCTATGGCAATAAAGACCTGCAAACAGTCTATCAGCAACAAATATTGTGCATCTGACAATTAAACATATGGGTGTAGAGGTCAACACTAGGCTGTTTGCCCTAGGGAATGACAGCTTAGCCAGAGTGTGCTTGGCATCTGCCTCCCCAGTACAGTAGGCTACTGTGCCACTGTAAAGTAGGTCACATAAGGCACCGTGTGAGGCTAGTGTGCTGTGCCTCTGTCAAGCAGGGACACAGTGGAGATCCCAGGGGTTGAATTTGCTAAGCCACATCCATGTTGTTGGTGTGTGCTGGAAGAGGGTTGCTGATGACCTCTAACAGTAAGTGGGCATCAATAACAGACTGAGGGGAGCCTTATCTGCATTGTCTGGACAATTTCACTGTCAACAATTTGTCGTGATGATTATGAGGGATTGAAGTGTCGTGCCAGTACTGTTCAGAGATGTCCTCCCTCTGTGGGCTACTGCTCTGCAATGCATTAGCTCACTCTGTCTGTTGGACAGCTCATATATGGCTGGTGTACACCTGACAGGTGACCTGTTGTGGAGCAGTCATGGGTATATTTGGGATAGCATGATCAATGCAAACCTTCCACATGCTCATAGAATGCAATTGCAAGGATTATGCAGAGTGGCCTGCATACTCCCCCAGCATGGGTCCTTTGAAGTCTTCCACCCCAGTCTTCACAAGTGTAAAGTCTGCTTTTGATAAATACACTTTGTTTGCAGTGACAACCTTGCCTGGGGGTGGGGATGGGATATGGATGTCCAGGGAAAGGTGGGTATGGTCAGATATCCACAATGGTGGTCTACCTCTGGTGTGGAACAGTGAGTACCCATGTTGCAGATGGTCAGGTGCAATATGTATTCCCCCTTGTGGCTGTGCTGAGTGGTTCTGCCATAGCACATAGACTCACAAATTGTAGTGGCTGTAGGGTAATGTTGTAGAGGCCTGAGTAGTTCCCACACACAACATACCTGTACCTGACGTTAACAACTGGAATGGTGTATGTGAACACCTGCATATCTTGGCACTGGTCCTAGGGAAGCAAAGTGTGTGTCCTGGATGTGGGAGGGGTGGTCCGAACTGGTTGTGTTTTGTGTTACAGGTCCTGTGGTCACGAAGCATGGTATAGAACATAACCTGCCAGTGCGATGTGCATATCTGACCCTGAAGTAGGTGGCTGCAAATGCATATATATGCTATCCCCCACCTGACAGGTAGTACTAGATGTACATACCTCTGTAGAAATAATGATGTCAGCACCCTATAAATACTGCAGGTGCAGAACAGATGCCCAGTAATTCGGATAGTGCGCTCCGCTAATGCATCTCCCTCAAGTGTTATAATATAGTTAAGTAGGGGCTTGAATCCTGCAAGTGCTCAGAGTGGGGATGGTGTGTGTGCAAGTCTGTGCGAGAAAAATGTCCCTTTTGGCAACTAGGAGAACACACTACAGGATGCACATTCCTCTTTCTAAACACTGATGATGTCAGCACCCTATAAGTACAGCAGGAGAAGGGAAACCTCCCAGTTATGCGAATAGTGAGCTCTGCTAATGTGTCCGTCTCGAGTGTCATAACATAATTAGATAGGGGTCTGAATCCTGTAAATGTTCAGTGTGTGTAGAGGGGGGTTAGTGTGTATGCAATTCTGTATGAAAGAAATGTCCCTTTTGGCAACTAGGAGAACACACTACAGGATGCACATTCCTCTTTCTAAACACTGATGATGTCAGCACCCTATAAGTACAGCAGGAGAAGGGAAACCTCCCAGTAATGTGAATAGTGTGCTCCGCTAATGCATTCATTTTGCGTGTCATAACATAGTTAGGTAGGGGTTTGAATCCTGCAAATTCTCAGTATGTGTGGAGGGGGGTTAGTGTGTGTGCAATTCTGTATGAAAAAAATGTCCCTTTTGGCAACTAGGAGAACACATTACAGGATGCACATTCCTATTTCTAAACACTGATGATGTCAGCACCCTATAAGTACAGCAGGAGAAGGAAAAATTCCCAGTAATGCGAATAGCGCGCTCTGCTAATGGGTTTGTTTTGGGTGTCATAACATAGTAAGGTAGTGATTTGAATCCTGCAAATGGCAAGTGTGTGTCTGTGTGTTGGGGGGGGTGTGTGCAATTACGTGTGTGAGAGAACTGACCCTTTTGCCAACCAGTACAACACACCAGGATGCACATATTCCTCTCTACACACTGATGATGACAGCACAGTACAAGTTCAGCAGGAGAAGGCAAACCTGTCTCAAGTGTCATAACATAGTTAGGTAGGGATTTGAATCCTGCAAATTCTCAGTGTGTGTGGAGGGGACCCTATAAGTACAGCAGGAGAAGAAAAACCTACCAGTAATGTGAATAGCGCACTCTGCTAATGCATCCGTCTTGTGTTCCATAACATAGTTCGATAGGGGTTTGAATCCTACAAGTGTGTGCGTTTGGATGAGGGGGTTAGTGTGTGTGCATTTCTGTGTGTCCCTTTTGGCAACTAGGAGAACACACGACAGGATGCACATTCCCCTTTCTAAACACTGATGATGTCAGCACCCTATAAGTACAGCAGGAGAAGGGAAAAGTCCCAGTAATGTGAATAGCGCGCTCTGCTAATGGGTTTATTTTGGGTGTCATAACATAGTAAGGTAGGGATTTGAATCCTGCAAATGGCAAGTGTGTGTGTGTGTGTTGGGGGGGGTGTGTGCAATTACATGTGTGAGAGAACTGACCCTTTTGCCAACCAGTACAACACACCAACTGCTTCATATTCCAATCTCTACACAGAGATGATGTCAGCACCCTACAAGTACAGCAGAAGAGGCCAAATCTCTCAGTAATGCAAATAGCACGCTCTGCTACTGCATCTCTCACTACTGTCATAGCACAGTTAGTTATGGCTTTGAATTCCACACGTCACGTGTGTTTTTGTCACATAGAATGCCCATGTGTTTGGGTTGTTGTTCACAATAATGCATGACATTGATTAAACCAGTAATGGCAATGGACACAGATGATGTATGTGCGTGCCAAATACACATATGTACCTGTGACCTTCAATAGTTACCATGTCTGACGCCTGCCACATGTGAATACATGGTATTTGCACTGGATAACATTATGATTGTGGTCTTCTGTGCAGGTGCTGCATGTGGTATGTGTATATACAGTGTGAGATGTATATGGTATCATCCTAGCAGCGAGGGATACACATCTGGTCTGGGGCATATAGTCTACATGTTGATGAAGAGGTGCTGCATGTTTTCACCTATTGTGGGAGTGGTAACAAGTTGTTCCATAGCAATGCAGTGACTACATGCTAGGAACCTTTCAGCTAGGGTGTTGTAGCTACAGTAATTCATCAGCATTCAGTAATACGTCAGCATTCCTGGTGAGGGTATGATGCCAACCAAGGTCAGGGTCATACCAGCCTGTGCCACATGCTCAGAGAGCCCTTCCATGTTCCCTATTATGTAGTCCAGGGAGGTACATCACAGGTCAGCCATAGTGGCATGAACAATGACTGAGTCATATGTGTCCATGCCTCTGACTGACCTGTATGCTTGTGTTATGTGGTGGACCATAGTGCCCCACGGGCATATCACTGTGAAACCTTTT
>NC_056741.1:1560477106-1560592106 GCF_019279795.1 Protopterus annectens
CTCAAAAAAAAAAACAAATTTATTGCAACCACAAAGGGGGGGACAAAAAAATTTTCCCAACCGGGGTTACAAAAAAATTTAAATTTTTCCTTTCCCCTCATTTAACAACATGTTATTTTGTGAACCGGCCCCTTGTAAAATTGGAAAATTCCCCACAGGCCTAGGTATTTACTGGGACATGCGATGGCTCACCGGTGTCATCACCCTCTGGGTGTGTGTCTAGCCAAGTGTACAGTAGGCAGTGGTCTGAACACAGGGACACTCTATATTGACCTACTGTGTCACTGCAACTGTTGCCTATGCTCTTACTGTAATTGTACAGGCATGTGGTATCTGACCGCTATGACAGTCCTGGTCGACCACACTGCTGTGGCACACATGACCTGCAGCCATCTGCCTGGGGTGTGGAGCACACATGTACATCTTCACATGCTATACTGCCTCTGTGGTGGTGTCACATAACTGTCTCCGGCAGGGCTGTAACAGGCAGGCACGGCATGGGGTCATGTGGGACAATGCTTGCATCTTCCACTGTGCTGCACACAAGCAAGACACACACACTATTGCACCACTCACATTTCTCTGCAGTGACTGGGACCTGCCTCCATGCTCTGCGCAGCACGCCTGCGAGTACGGATTGTACACGGATCGTACCTCCCAGGCACATACCTGGACTACAACACCCACAGGTGAGGGGATCACACATCACACAGTGTTTTGCACACATCCTGGATAGTTAACTAACACAATGCATCATAGGTGCTCAATGTGCGTATACCCGTGTTTGTGACCGCTAGGCACATTGTAACACGCAACTGAGTTGACATTGTACACCGCAGGTTACATGCTGTCTGTGTTGTTATACTGTACATTGGGACCCAGACAGGTGATACTGCCATGTGCTGACAGCAACCCACACTTCCCTAGAATAGACACCCATGTACCTACACATGCTTGAGGCATGCACTCCGCCCAGCTGGCTGACACATTACACAACACATACCATACCTACACTACCCTCAGCATGCACAATACCTCCCTGTGTCTGGTGTGTTGCACCTGGGGTTATCCCCCCTTTGGTGGATGAACACATATGCTTCACGGCCCTGCTAGCCACACCCTGGAAACACACCCATCGCAGCATACACGGAACACGTGTACTACAGCCAGTACTACTGACGTCTGCTGACAGCAGTTGTTAATGGCATGACACCCCGGCAGATGGACAGTGTACATACATATGCTGACACATACCACAGTGCGCTTCCATAGCATGTACACAATGGTAGAGACCATGCTATTCCACACAGAGACATGGCGGTACTGACCTGTTCACAGACGCCACGGTGGTGGTCATGTTCCATGCACATATGATGTACGAGGACATTTGCAGGCTGTTGCACGGTGGTGTATATTCACGTGTGGGGTGCATCACTTGACAGCCACGGTGGGTCCTCGAAGTCCAACACATGCTCCAAGGCTAGCTACCTAAACATGACTGCCGCACATTGCAGTGTGGGGCCTCAGGCAGTGTGGTGGTATGCCTGTATTGTTTGGCTACATCCACATTCGATGTCACATACAATAGTCACCCAGGCATTGCAGACCGAGATAATGTTGGCAACGTGTCAGGTGATGGTGTACTTACCAACAATACACACTCTCACTCACTACAGGGTCGCAATCCATACATGGACATCATAGTGTCCCTGTGGACACATACATGGTACTGACATGCACACGTTATGTCCTGGGACACTGGCCCGATGTCACCTTCCGATGTCCCTGGCTGTTATGTCCCACCAACCTGTTTGCTATGTGTCTCCGCACCAGCCCGCTATATTCACTGCTAGCCTGTTGTCGGACATTGTGTACCCTGACCGCCGTGCAGCCGCATCTCGCACTACCCATGGGTGGCACTGCGTTGCACGTGTGGGACTGCAGTCATACACCCATGACTGGACCGTTCTGAATGGCACTGGGGCACATCCTCACGAATGTGCTTCCCGCACACATTGATGGCCTCCATGCCTTTCCTGGCACCCTTGTTGGGCTTGTGTGTGCCACAGCACACCACATACACATGCTGGCCACCTGTCGCATCGTTGCATGGGCGGTTGGGGTGGTACAGAGGCCAACACATCAGACGTTGTCCTCACATTGCCCTTCAGCACCATTCCACGTTCTGGTATTGGCAACGTACACACCCACCTGCACATCATACCCTGTGTCTCAGGATGTTATGCTATATGACTCGTGGACAGGACACACAGTGGTGCAAGCATATCATAGTACCTACTACATGTCAGGTACATATGGCATTACACAGTCCTCAGTCATGGGGCCCCTCATGTTCACTATTTGCTTACATACACAACATGCTGTCACAGAGTACTGTCCATGCCTAGATATCCCACGCCTACATACCTGGTGCCATTATTGCTCCACCAGCTCATACCGATACCGACCATACGGGTGTCAGTGTGGCGGATACATCATGTGGGTGTCATGGCATCAGGATGCATGACACATGGTGCATGCACATCACCTTTGCATAGCAACATTCACCCACTATCACATGGATACTGGCCCCGTACATACATATCACATTGTACATGGTTGCTGTACACACATATGCCCCACACGGACCTGTGGTTACCGTATTCCACTGTGGCATGGATACACTTCTGCAGGGCCACACCTATCTGTACTGTGTGTGATGCTGGTACATAGGTAGCCATTGTACCTGTGGCATTCACACATCTACACACAGTCAAGGGTACAATACCACATTTATGGTGTACCTTCCACAACAGCTACAACTTTACATGGCACAGCATTGTCATGCCATGATGTGTACCAGGCTCGGACGGTTTACATATGCGGCTGACATACGGAAAACACATCTGTACACATCTGCATACCACATATGCAGGGGTGTCTTCTGCTCTGACACGGACCATGTCCTCCGCATTACTGATGCATATACTCCTCATACATGACATTTGCGGTGGGCAGTGTGAACGGACTGCTCATGGATATGTGCACACACGCCACACTGCATGGGCTGGGCTTCTGTGTTACTTCCGCAGACACAACACACACCATGCTGTGGAACATAGGTCCTGTGCACATCCCACAGGGACACACAGTGGCACTGTTCATGTGATACCTCCCTTGCTGTTTGGGTGACACGCAGTCATGGTACCACCACAGCAGCGGTACTGTGTAGACATGCAGTTGACACCCGCCTCTACTGTTCACAGGACACTACCATGGGGAGGTGACACTACTGTGTACACTGCACATGTGTTTACACATGGACCTGCCAGACTTCATTGTTGCCCACGGTGCACCTGCTACAGATCCTTTGGGCATGGTTACTTGGTGTCCCTTCCATTTCGGATGGCTATAATGCTACTACTCTGTCCCATACCTACAGGCCATATGTATCCTGTTATTGTACATACCAATAGGCGATACCTCTGTTATGCATGATATGCCTGTGATACTGTGTATAATGTCTGTCATATCCACCCTGACAGTTTTACATTACACATAGTTGACATAGTATCCCCTACTGCAGGGCATACGTGCACGTCGGCCGCACATTACGTATGACATCGACGGTATATGCCCATACACATGTGTGCTGTGACAGTATACATACATGTCCTATCCCCTGCTATGGCACTTCCTTGTTGGACATCCACTGCCAGCATCGGTATGGTCTGGCATTGTTCTCTAATGCCCCCCTGTGGCAGCCCTTGTGGTGTCTCGGCTGTGTACATGATGTCCCACTGCTGTGCACACGGTGTCCACAGTCGTTGGTATGCTCAGCAGGATAGCACTACATAACCACCTTTCACCACTCTCTGCATTATGGACAAGTGTCATTACTTACAAACACCATTCCCATACAGTACAGCTTCGTCATACACATCATGCATTACACACCCGTACATATCATGTGTTCTAGATACCTTGTCGGTGTTTCGTTCCGTGTTTCGTTCCGTGTATCGGTTTTCCTTTTTATTTCTCTTTCGGTTGTACACTGCTGGTTCAGTATGAGCATACGGTTTGAATATCCTGGGAGTCATCCTTATATCCGTCGATACCTGCAACATGTGGGTTCATCCCACCAATTGCTGTTCCTCAGTGAGTAATTGTGTGCATATCACCTGTGCATCTACTCCATTTGGAAATTATGCGTCGTAACTGGGGTATGGTTGGATTCCTCACCTGGGCGTTGGCTATTTGCCCTACCTTCATGGAAATGGTCTGTATTGTGTTATGTTATGTGTAACTGCAGCTGCTATGTGTGGCGACAGGTACATTTCGCAGTGATGTTAGCCGTGGATTGTGTGTGTTGGGTATAGTATTTGGTTCGACATGTGGGTGTCCCTGTCCTGACGACATCTGTTGATGGTGTATTGCATTCGGATGTGTAACATGGCTGTTGTATTCCTTTAAACAACGCATGCAAGTATGCATCCGCCTTTGATTGTGTTTCCCACGCGAGATGTTGCGGTTATGCAGATGTCATTGACTGCCTGTATGTTTGTGCTGCTATTACGGTTTGTATCCCTTTAATATGTACGGTGGGGGATATCGGAGGTTGTAGGTGACGGATACGGGTTGTGGGCCTTGCATCTCTACATACACAGTATGGTTGTCTGTGTGCTCCATCCCTGCCTGGAGAGTTGACAGTTAATTGTCTGTTGGTATGGGATTGTAGGTTGTGTTGTTGTCATGTGGTGTTGGTATTGCCTGCGTGTGTGCTGGATGCATGTATTCCTCTGTCACATCTGTGGTATATCAGCGGTTGTTTGTACGTGACGACTATCCCTTGTCATTCTGTCCCAGATATTTACAGTCATTGTGGTCCTGTTGTTGGGATGGCCTGTTTGCCAGTGGTTGCCACCTATTCAGATGGGGATTGCTTGTTTGACACTTGTAGAACACACAGCGGTGTTTACGGGCCGATACGTGGCCACGGTCAGTACTGGGGTAGCACATACATATTTCCACGGTACATACCTATTGCTGTGTGACTTTGCCGACGTATCGTTTTGCAATTAGCATATCGGTGTCATACATACGGCCATGAGTAGTACATACGTCCTTTCCATTTCCTGTGGGGTATATTCCTGTGCTACAATCTGGGACATTGTCACTTTGTATCGTTCTACGTCACAACATGCCTAGCCAGGGTGGGGCTCTCACTACTACTTTGGGACTACTGGTGTACATATGCCTGTGGCTAGTGTACCGTATGCCTACACATATTATTCCACTCTGCCTCTAACATGGCACCAACATACACATATTACAGAGACACACACATTACACTCACACAGCAACACACACGGCACCCTCACCACACATACACATACTACGGCACTCACGGGGATGGTTGCACACAGTACCTGCGTGGGCCGCGACACCGGCGGCAGTGTCTACCTCTCCCCTCATATCATCATACTATTACCCGCGCATGTACTGTTACAGTACTGTGGTCTGGCGATCTTTCCGCCTCGCGGTTATGCATTTCGGTATGTTGCCCGTTCCATGGTTGGCGGTATCCTCTTCTGTTAAACCTCCCGGATGCTCAGGTTGTTGTTTCACTATGTATACTATGTACAGATATCGCGTGTTACATCTCAGTCACCTTACATCCCTCTGATTCCCTGTCTTAACTGTAGTACTTATATGTATATGTGTACATATATTTCTATATATGTAATTATATCTATCTACATATATGTATATACACATATATATATGTTTATATGTATACACCTTGCGGCGAACGTGGCAGCATACAGCAACACCATCTGCTGTAGGACCCACGTACTGTTCAGGTGTTGGCGTTCCATGCTCCACTGGCTGTTGGGTGTACAGTGTTTGGGGGCTGCCTATGTTGGAGTCACACATGGGGCCACCCATACGGTACACTTTACGGGTGGTCATGTTTGTGTGCCGTCCATTTCACTGTGTGTGCAGGTAGGGAGGTGTCAGTCCATGGGGCCTACGCTGTCAGAGTATGTGCTATACATTCCCTCTTTGCCAGGGCATAGGCATATTGGGTACGCCTCTGTCTGCCTACTGGGGCTGGCACAGTGTGTTCATGGTCCTGAACCCTCTGTGCCTGGACTGGCCTTGGCAGTTGTGGTGGGCTTTGTGGCCCTTCACCATTATGTCCCTGCAGCAGCTGCTTCCGCAGGATCATATTATGTAGCATGGCACATTCTATGAATATGTGGGCACATGTGCCTGGAGAGTACTGCAGGGCTCCACTGGATGTATCCAAGCACCGGAACCGTGATTTCAGCATCCCAAACACACGCTCTATGATTATTCTGGTTTGTGCATGTGCCTCATTATGGCGTTCTTGCATGTGTGTGTGTGCATTTCTGATGGGAGTCATCATCCACAGCTCCAGTGCATAGCCAGCATCCCCCACAAGGTGGCCTTGTGGGATGTCCCCCCTGGCGAATACTTGGTACAGCTGTGAGGCATGCCAGATATGGGAGTCGTGATAGCTTCCGGGGCTGCCAGCACACACATCCATGATAATGCCCTGAGCATTGCACACGAACTGGCAATTGATGGAGGGGAATCCCTTGCAGTTTATGTAGCGTCTACCCTGCTCCCCAGGTGGTGACTTGATTTGTATGTGCGTACAGTCTATCGCACCCAGTACCTCCGGGTATTGTGCCACATGGTGGAAGTGGCGCATATTGCTAGCCAAATCCTCCTGAGATCTGGTATATATGCTCATTGGCATGTGGTAACATGGCATCCAGAAACTGGTGTAGTACCCTGGATGCTGATGCCTGTGAGATGCCCATTATATCCCCAGTTGGCCTTTGAAAGGTACCTGTGGCCAGTATTCGCAAGCTTACACATACCTTTGTGTCCACTGGGATGGGTTCCCCTCTGTTGTTTCTTGTTCTCAGGCGTGGCCGGCACAGCTCCACTATTTGCTGTAATGTGTCCCTATCCACCCTGTAACGCTCTACTATCTCCAGGTCTTGTAGCCCCTGGTAGGTTACCCTTGGTCTGAACACTCTCCTTCTCCTCTGAGGCCTACGGTAGTTGTCGGCACCCTCCTCCACAACACCGTCTGTCTCTAACACATGCTGATGGATCACGGCCACGGCAGCACCCAACATATACATTTTAAAAGTTCCCCGTGTGTTTACACCTATGGTGCGGCATTTGGGAATACACGGCTGTGTGTTTTGTGCATTCACACTTTATACTATTGTGCTGTGCACCCGGTGATGTCATAGGGTGTGTCTGTACGGCCGTATCTGGGGATTATCTTCCGTGTTTTACCGTTGGCACTGCAACGCTGTTGCCTTTGGTGTTGCATTACTCTTGCCTGCAATGGATTACCTTTCGACCTTCCCTTACTATTTCTGCACGTTGCACCTACTATTTCCTGCCATGCATCCTGCAGAGCCCTGTCATGTGTAGTTTCTGGGACATGGCATATCCTGCGTTTTGTGTGCCGCCGTTGTGCTGCCTGTCTGCTTGGCTCTGCTGTGTCAGGTCTTCACTCTTTGCAATCTGCTACCTCCCCTACTTTCTTTGCATTCATATGCCTCCCCTATCCCGTTTTGCAGGTTTCTGCATGCAGAGTTGTCAGCTGCCTCCGATTGGCCTTCGTGGGTTGATTAGTGTTGATTGCTCATTATTACTCCAATTACACTTCTTCCGCATTTCCTCATATTCTCAACATCACCTTCCTATTTCCGATGTTGTTTGCGGGGCGAGCGTCACATGACTGGGTTAAGGGAACATAGTCATCCTCGTGCACATGCACCTCTGCGCGCATTGTGTGCTCTCAGCTTGACTATTTCCCCACACGCCGGTCCTGCAGCTGTGATGTGCAATGTACAGCCCAGGTTTGCTGAGCTCCAATGTGCTTCCTCCTACAGTGGCACACCCCTCTGCAGGTGACATGTATTCCCTCTGAGCCACTCCTCGGTGTATTACCGCTGCGCCGTTTGGTACAGCCTTACGCCGGCGGGGGTTTTGCGATTCAGTATTATCTGCCTCATTTGCATGGCATTGACTACTAATTCATAGTTACCACGCCAAACACTGCCACGAGTCCTTGGCAACCCTTGCACCATGGTTGTGGCTTTCCATGCATACCATGGTGTATTATGGCTGTGAAGCTGCTGTGTATTACGCTGCTGTTTTATAACATTGTCATATTATTTCATTGTTTTGCACCTTCCGCAAACATGTCCTGGGGTTCTGCTGTGAGTTTCTGTGGACATACCATTTATGTTATTATTTACATGTTGTGCATGTTTTCTTTTGACATTCTCTGTGTATTTCGCCATTGGCATATGGTAACAGTGTGATACCTGAGGCTGACAGTCTTCCGTTACTCCTATGTTATGTTTGGGAAAATGTAAACCGTTTTTTTTTGGTTTACATTGCCGTGGCCTTATGCTATGCCTGTGCCACTTCATGGATCGCTATATGCCTTCATTTGCATGGTGCAACACCGCACATGGGGTGTTTAGCATACCTACGCCGGGGGCGGCGCAGATCCGGCGCACGCCGGTAGTGCATGTGGAATTGGATCGTACCTGAATCGCTCGGCGGACATTTTTGGCGTTGTGACGTCTACGCTATGCGTGCGCCTGGTGCAAGGTTCATGAATCCCGGGGCATGTCTTTTTTTGCACATTAACAACTGTTATCTATGTTTCCTTTGAGCTTGTACATTTGTGCCATTATAACTTGCTACTGGTTTGCCTTTGACATGAACAAGGCTGAAAATGATCCATTTTAGATCAATCAACTATCTAACTTAACAATCAATAAATACATTGAAGAAAGGGAAATGTTATAAATATTGTCAAAATTAAAATCTATACAGATAGAAGTTGCCAAAATCAAATACGGGAATGAATGGCATACCAACCTCACTTACAGCTGACCACTTTAGACCCAGGGGCTTGTTTTAAGACTCTGTATTTTCTTGTAATTATTCTTGCAAAACTTTTCCAATGGCTCTGTTTCCTAGGTCCCATCAACTTAGTCATTCCTTCTGGGGGCAAGAGTCCTACAGCTCATTTGTTTTTGTCTGGGGAACGTTTCCCAGCCCATTTGCTCCCTTATAAGGTAAGACCCAGGTGTTACAGAGACAAACAGATGCTGGTTTTAGAGTTGTCCCCTCCTCATTCTTGCTTCCTCTAGTAGGCACCTTGCAGGCTGCACAGTGCTTGTTTGTCTGGGGAGAGGAATATGCAGAGAAACATGCCTGTACCCCCAACTCAGTGGTCCTGTCACTGCAGCAGCACTGTGAAACTTTCTGACCTCATCCAAGAATGATCATTATCCCGCCACTAGGTGTATCTAACATGACAGATCTAGCTACCTTCCTACACCCAGGATGGGTGAGGAGGTATTGGCCACTCAAGCCTGTCCTTCGCCACTTGGCTTGTTCAGTACCCAGGCTGCTAGTTGAACATGGGTTGCCTGGACTGTAGTCAGAGCTTCATCTCTCTGTATACCAGGGAGCTGAGCAAGATGCCATACTTATCAAGTAAACACCCCAAATAAATAAAACTGATCACACATACAGAAAGGGGTTGAATGCTGTAAAACTGTGCTATAAACCATTATGCAGTTATGCACACATGACCTGACAATAAAGTCAGAGAATTTCTAATCAAAGTATTAAAACTAAAAGTTAACAGTGTCACTGGTTACCTGCGACGCACTTGTAAGCTAATTTGTTAAATAATGCTTCTGTATAAATCAAACAAGTGGTGAGTTGAGTGAGGAATATCTTCATAAAACAGGTAAACAGCTTCAATAAATCCCAAAACACACGAGATAATACCAACCAGACGAGATAATAAACGGACAGTTTATTATGGAAAAAACGAGGATAAGCGCTTTCACTAGGTGTAGCTTCTTCAGATCCAAGACAGTTTTACAAAAATCCACATGCTTTAAATACTTAAAAGCCAAACAACTGATTGAGAACAATTATTCAATAATTAATTAATTATTCAATTAGCTATTTTAAAGCTATAGTGGGACTGAGCAGCAAATGCAAAAAATCACAATGCAAACTCTATAGCGTTAATGTCGGGTTAGTATAAAAAATAGTATAACTGTCTTAAGTACACTAATTCATGGACATTTTGTATGCATATCTAACAACCAGAATAAAAATAAAAACATGAAAAATAAAGAGAGCACACACATATATTATGAAAACTCTTGCTATGCTGGATGATAATTATGCTGAAAAGTAACTAAATGTATCAGCAATCCTGATGTGCTAGTTTAATAATGAATATGTATGAAACTATGTGCGTGTATATATTCACATTATGTAAGTACATATATAATGATAGTCAAAATACATATGTATATGAATAAGATATGTAATAAATAATGTGAGTATATCTATAAAAATGAATAGATTAAAATTGATGTAAACGTTAATAAATATATATTGAAATAAATATAATAAATATATAATATATAAATATATAATAACTATGTGTATATAATAAATATGGATATAAATATATGTGTGTAGTATAATACAATAATATAAAATAACATAACGTGAATATAAAAGGGCCAAGTGGATCTGTCATCAAAAATCTGTATGTATGCCTACGTGTAATGCAACTGTGAAAATTCATCATAATAATAAATATAAAGATGTATCCATATTTTTAAAAAGTGTATCTATAATTAAAAATGGATATGTCTGCGTTTTTTGAGGTGAGGTTTGATGGATGCTCTGTCATTTAGGCCATGACCTTTATCAGCTCTAAGTAGGATAATCCATCTACTTTCTCTATCCTCAGTATGATTAACAATGTCCCCTCCTCTTTGGTTCACAGTGATTTTCTCTAAGACCCTAAAAGTAAATGTATGTTCTGGATTAGTTTGTATGACATGCTTTGCTAATGCATTTTGTATATTAGCCTTTCTTATATTGTAGCAATGTTCTCTAATCCTATCACGTAAAAACCTGTTGGTTTTACCAACATAAAAACAAGAACATAGCTTGCATACAGCCAAATAGATAACATTTGGAGTCATACAATCCGCATCAACTTGAGTGGGAAATTCCCTATATGTATCTGGGTGTATAAAAATTATGTTAGTATCTATCAATGAGCAGAAATTACAATGTCCACATGGTTTAGTATAATGTTGATTTGTGGAAGCTGTATCTGCTGTTCGATAGCATAATAATCTTTTGAGATTCTTTTTATTTTTGTATGTGAAAGAGGGATTATTGCCTGCTATTGATGTCAATATATCATCAGCTTTTAAAATGTTCCAGTTTTTACAAATAATATTTCTGATCTGAGTATTATCTGTTGTGTAGGAAGTCAAAAATCTTATAGTTCCTAGCTGTGTGTCAGTTTCAGTGTTACTTACTATGGATTGAGGTCCAAAATATGGTGTACCTGTAGTTGCACGTAAACTACAAATAGAGTTCATATGCTCATCCAACTCTTCAGGTTTGTAACCTCTTTCCAAAAATTTTTCTTTCAAGTCATAAAGGTCTCTGTGAAAACCTATATCATCAGCGTTGAGTCTGGACATTCTCAAAGCTTGTCCTTTCATTATGTTATTAAAAACATGCCTAGGATGCATGCTAGTCCTAAATAACAACATATTCCTATAACACGGTTTCCTAAAGATTCCTGTGTTAAACATACCACATGGTAATTTCTCTATTAATAGATCTAAGAACTCAATTTTATCATTGGAATAATTCATTGTAAATTTTAAACATGGTGTTAATTTATTCATCATTGTAGAAAAGTTATGTAAATCATCAATGGTACCATTCCATAAAATAAACACATTGTCTACAAAACGTCTGTAAAATTGTACATGTGTTTTAAACAAGGGTTCATTAAACAGCAGTAGTTCTTCCCAATGAGCCAGGAACATATTGGCGTAGCTATTGGCACATGAAGTGCCCATAGCTACGCCATCTAGTTATACGCTGAACTTCTTGCATTATGGCAGCAAATTAATATGGACACCAGTTGTAAGTACCTTCAACTACTTATTAACTTTTTTAAACCTGAAGAAGAGGTTTTGATTGCCAGAATTAACAGTTTACAACAACAGCTGTTTAATGATTTCAGAGACGATGCAGTGCACAGACTTTTTGATAATATACTAGACTGTGTCTCGGCTTACGAACGTAAGCTGTTTCAACAAAAACAGAGCAAAGTTACATGGGACATGAATGATTTTAGAACTGGCCAGGTCTTTGTATGGGAGAGACACAATTCTGGTCGAGCTTTCAATACTAATAGTGGTATCAACAGTGCTAATTTAAGACAACCTATAGCTATTGAAAGAATTAATAGGACTAGAACAACTTCTATAAATACTCCCTGTGTTAAAGTATCCAACACCATAGGGGAATTTTTGGTAAATCATGATCAAGGAAATGACTCTAATATTACACCTATTAATACTGACACTGTTGTGGAACCAACATTAATTGATGATGGCAATAATACGTGCAATGATTCCTTAGATGTGATACATTTAACCCATACCAGCATGGACAATGGTGTTAATCTTTATCCCACTGTTAATGTTGTTAAAAACAAGAAAAGTCCCATGAATGACTCTGAACAGTCTGTCAGACCGAAAATAAAAGAAAATAATAAAGGGGCTGGCATTAATTTATCCTTTCCTTTAGCAATACGACAAGAAAAGAACCAGAGCCGGATACACTCGGTCAGCAGAGGAAGGCAAAAAAGAAAACTATCCGGAGAATTACCACACAATACAACTTTAAAGAAAATGTGGACACATCAAAACAAAACCTAATTTACAATCTGTCTAGTATTCCATTGTCAGACCATGATATTAGTTTATTAACTAAAGGCTTAAATTTCATCCCCCATACTAAGAGTACACTAGATGATACTGTCATAGATCTGAAAGTGTTCTGTAGGAAGCTTATGCTTAGGTACATCTATAAGAATACCAACCATACCAATAATCCTGGTAATGTCTCTGAAGTTATAGACTCATTTACCTTTAAGAATCTTAGTGACTATATTCCAATTAATCATCCATTACTTGAGGCATATATGAAAACCACAGAAGAAGAACTTTATAAATACTATCATGATAATGAAATGAATAACTCTAGACATAAGACACATAATAATTTGTCATATCATGAGCGAACAAGCCTTCATAATCTGAAAAATGATCTAAACATTATAATAAGACCAGCAGATAAGGGTTCAGGGATAGTAGTAATGGACACTATACACTATGAAACTGAAATGAACAATATGTTGCAAGATACTTTTTACACATCTATTGATTTTGATAAAGTATATGATATGGTTAACTATGTACACAATACCCTGTTAGATATACACAGAAGTAAACTAATTAATAAAGACTGTTTTGAATACTTATTGATTAAAACACCAACTGTCCCGATTATAAATGGACTACCCAAGATGCACAAAAGTTTAACCAGACCCCCAATGAGACCGATAGTGTCTGGGAAAGGATGGGTCACTGAACATATTTCAGTTTTTATAGAGAAACACTTAAGACATATTTTAAATCAGAATATCTCTGTCTTGTGTGACTCTAAGCAGTTTTTAATAGATCTCTATAATGTTAGCAACCAACTAAATCCCATATCTGGCTTAATTTTAGTGACCTATGATGTACAGTCTTTATTCACGGTCATACCGAATGAACTGGGTTTAACTTATGTTAACTCCTATCTTGACAAGCACAGTACTTATAGTAAAGTTTTAATTGATCTGCTAGTGCACTTCCTTCAGCTGGTACAAGAAAATAATATTTTTATGTTTGGAAATAATATTTACCAACAACTAGATGGCGTAGCTATGGGCACTTCATGTGCCAATAGCTACGCCTATATGTTCCTGGCTCATTGGGAAGAACTACTGCTGTTTAATGAACCCTTGTTTAAAACAAATGTACAATTTTACAGACGTTTTGTAGACAATGTGTTTATTTTATGGAATGGTACCATTGATGATTTACATAACTTTTCTACAATGATGAATGAATTAACACCATGTTTAAAATTTACAATGAATTATTCCAATGATAAAATTGAGTTCTTAGATCTATTAATAGAGAAATTACCATGTGGTATGTTTAACACAGGAATCTTTAGGAAACCGTGTTATAGGAATATGTTGTTATTTAGGACTAGCATGCATCCTAGGCATGTTTTTAATAACATAATGAAAGGACAAGCTTTGAGAATGTCCAGACTCAACGCTGATGATATAGGTTTTCACAGAGACCTTTATGACTTGAAAGAAAAATTTTTGGAAAGAGGTTACAAACCTGAAGAGTTGAATGAGCATATGAACTCTATTTGTAGTTTACGTGCAACTACAGGTACACCATATTTTGGACATCAATCCATAGTAAGTAACACTGAAACTGACACACAGCTAGGAACTATAAGATTTTTGACTTCCTACACAACAGATAATACTCAGATCAGAAATATTATTTGTAAAAACTGGAACATTTTAAAAGCTGATGATATACTGACATCAATAGCAGGCAATAATCCCTCTTTCACGTACAAAAATAAAAAGAATGTCAAAAGATTATTATGCTATCGAACAGCAGATACAGCTTTCACAAATTAACATTATACTAAACCATGTGGACATTGTAATTTCTGCTCATTGATAGATACTAACATAATTTTTATACACCCAGATACATATAGGGAATTTCCCACTCAAGTTGATGCGGATTGTATGACTCCAAATGTTATCTATTTGGCTGTATGCAAGCTATGTTCTTGTTTTTATGTTGGTAAAACCAACAGGTTTTTACGTGATAGGATTAGAGAACATTGCTACAATATAAGAAAGGCTAATATACAAAATGCATTAGCAAAGCATGTCATACAAACTAATCCAGAACATACATTTACTTTTAGGGTCTTAGAGAAAATCACTGTGAACCAAAGAGGAGGGGACATTGTTAATCATACTGAGGATAGAGAAAGTAGATGGATTATCCTACTTAGAGCTGATAAAGGTCATGGCCTAAATGACAGAGCATCCATCAAACCTCACCTCAAAAAACACAGACATATCCATTTTTAATTATAGATACACTTTTTAAAAATATGGATACATCTTTATATTTATTATTATGATGAATTTTCACAGTTGCATTACACGTAGGCATACATACAGATTTTTGATGACAGATCCACTTGGCCCTTTTATATTCACATGTTATGTTATTTTATATTATTGTATTATACTACACACATATATTTATATCCATATTTATTATATACACATAGTTATTATATATTTATATATTATATTTATTTCAATATATATTTATTAACGTTTACATCAATTTTAATCTATTCATTTTTATAGATATACTCACATTATTTATTACATATCTTATTCATATACATATGTATTTTGACTATCATTATATATGTACTTACATAATGTGAATATATACACGCACATAGTTTCATACATATTTATTATTAAACTAGCACATCAGGATTGCTGATACATTTAGTTACTTTTCAGCATAATTATCATCCAGCATAGCAAGAGTTTTTATGATATATGTGTGTGCTCTCTTTATTTTTCATGTTTTTATTTTTATTCTGGTTGTTAGATATGCATACAAAATGTCCATGAATTAGTGTACTTAAGACAGTTATACTATTTTTATACTAACCCGATATTAAAGCTATAGAGTTTGCATTGTGATTTTTTGCATTTGCTGCTCAGTCCCACTATAGCTTTAGAGTAGCTAATTGAATAATTATTTAATTATTGATTAATTGTTTTCAATCAGTTGTTTGGCTTTTAAGTATTTAAAGCATGTGGATCTTTGTAAAACTGTCTTGGATCTGAAGAAGCTACACCTAGTAAAAGCGCTTATCCTCGTTTTTTCCATAATAAACTGTCCGTTTATTATCTCGTCTGGTTGGTATTATCTCGTGTGTTTTGGGATTTATTGAAGCTGTTTACCTGTTTTATGAAGATATTCCTCACTCAACTCACCACTTGTTTGATTTATACAAAAGTATTAAAACTGTTGTTTCCCTAAAATCTCTCCAGAAGGATCCACTGCTAGCTGTTTTTATATATTAGTCCCTCCACATTACATTCAGAGTATTTGTCATAAAATATTGTGCGCTTGTGTGTGTGCATGCTATTTAAATACTGACAGACCATTATAAGTTCATAAGTAGGTACTAGGCTATTGGCCCTAGGGCCTATATAAGCTTAGACAAAAAGGTACCCTGGCTTTCGCAACCCAAGAAAATTATTTTCCTGTGCCCCTGTCGAGCAGAGCCCCAGAGGTGAACCCAGGGTTGAATTTCCTATTTCCCATCCAATCATCAAAATTTTTCTGTACAGCATTGCCCTTGTAATATGACATTTCAAAAGGAAAGGTCATTGTAATTTATACTGCTTCTCATTAATTTCATAGACAGACTTTCTAGTTCTTAAAAAATCCACAAACGAAGTGAAACACTTAGAAGCACATGGATGTGCTTCTAGGTGTTGCACTTCATTTGTGGATTTTTATGTGCTTCTAAGTGTTTCACTTCGTTTGTGGATTTAATTTCATTAAAGTTCCTTGGACTGTTTTTCCTGGTGACGAAGTGTTCTTTTTGTTGCTGCTTTCCTTTGATTTTGGAGTATTTTTGCAGTTCCTGGTTCCTGTAATCTGGCATCAGTTATCCATTTCTATGAAGCCTTTCTGAAGGATGCTTGTGTCTGCTGGAGCATCAATTATGGCGCCCAGTTTGCAGTCATCTGCAAACTTTGTCAGCCACAATCCTCCTATGTTTGCTTGCACCTCGGAAAAATAAATGCCGAACAAGAGGGGTCCCAGGACCGAGCCCTGTGGGACACCGCTTGTGACTGGCTTAGAGTCTGACTTGGCTCCAGCAATTCTGACCTTGTGGGTTCTGTCCTTGAGCCAGTTTGCAACCCATCTTATGACATATGGGTTTACATTTAAGCTGGTGAGCTTGTCTATGATGCCCGAGTGGGGTATTGTGTCGAAGGCTTTTGCAAGATCAAGGTAGGCTGTGTGAACTGCCTTACCCTCATCAATGGCCTTAGTGACTGTTTCAGAAAAGTCAACCAGGTTCAAAAGGCAGGATCTGCCCTTGACAAAGCCGAATTGGATAGGATCCAGTGTCTGTAGGTCCCCAATGTCTTTGTTTATGAGTTCCATAATGATCCTCTCCATAGCTTTGCAGACCAGGCTCATCAAACTTATGGGGCGGTAATTTCCAGGGTCCGTAGAAGCACCTCCTTTGTGGAGTGGGACCACTGTTGCTGTATGCCATTCTTTGGGTACATATCCTGTAGTAAGGCTAAGATTAAACAGCAGCCTTATGTGCGGGTCTAGTTCCTCTTGGAGTTCATGTAGCATGCAACCCGGGACACCGTCTGGTCCCACTGATGCTGTGTTTTTAGCTTTGGAGAGGGCAGCTCTCACCTGGGCATCTGAGATGTCAGGGAGGCTACAATCTGCTGGGATAGATGTTTCTCCTTTTGGGGGGGGGGGTTTGCACTGAACCTGTCTGCCAGTATGTTGGCAATGTCTGTGGGTTCAGTGTATTTTTTGTCATTTTGGGCTAACTCTGAGCATATCTGGGAGTTTCCACCCAGGTTTCTAACATAACTAAAGAAGGCCTTGTGATTGTCTTTAGTGTCTTTTGCAATTTTTCTCTCAAAGTTGGCCTTGGATGATTTTATGAGTGATCGTAGTTTTTTGCTAGTACTGATCAGAGATGCCTTCCCTTTTGGGGATTTTGCTCTGTCATGTAGTAGCTTCCTCCTCCTGTTGTAAAGCTTGTTAATGACTGGGGTCCACCAGACAGGACGCCTGCCTTTGGGGGAATGGGTCTTGGTTTTATTTGGGATTGCATGATCCATGCATTCTTGAAGGTGTCCGTATAAATCGTTTATAAAGGATTCAGCAGTGTGGGCTGTGGTTTCCACTGGCCCATGGGGCCTTGAAGGATACCACTTCAGTCTTAAAAAGTGTGAAGTCAGCTTTTGAGAAATTCTTCACTGTGGTCTTTTGTGCTGGGGGTGGGATGTGGATTTCCAGTGAGATTAATTTATGGTCTGATCTCACCAATGAGGGGTATACTTCCGGTGTGGAGCATTGTGTCCCCATGTTTGTGATGATCAGGTCTAGTATATTATCTCCTCTTGTTGGAGTGGTGACTAGTTGTTCCATCGCATTTGAGTTTATGAATTCTAGGAACCTTTGGGCTAGGGTGTTGGGGCTTGAGTAATGCTCCCAGTCTATGTTTGGGTAGTTGAAGTTTCCCAATATGATGGTATTTGGAGAGACATTCATACTCTCCAGTGTCTTCAGGAAGGCTGAGTGGGGTTCCTGAGTTTGAGAGGGTAGTCTGTAGCATGCTACAAACTGTAGGGCAGTTTTGCCTACGGTTAGTTGCACCTGGATGGTCTCCGATGCTTCGTGCGTTGCCACTAACCTGGAGGTGTGGGTATCTTTGATGAATATGGATACTCCCCCTCCTTTTGTGGTTCAGTCCAAGTTTTTAGGCTGAAAAGCATGATATGAGGTATAACCTGGTAGTCCTGGGGTGCTCTCAGGAGCCTTGAACCAGGTTTCAGTCACTGCACAGACATCAATGTTCTCCATACTGAGGAGGGCTTCGAGATCGTGCATCTTGATGTTTAGACTTCTGGCATTGAGCAGCATTACCCTTAGTTTTTTTCCACTTGTGTTTTCTAGAGAGGAGGGTTTGTCTTTTGAGTCTTGCCTAAAAAAGGCACTATGGGGGTGGCAAGAGCCTTGGCCAATATCCGGAAGCCCAGGGGTGACAGGTGCAAGCCATCCCTTGTGAAGCAGCGTGGCTTGTCAAGCATGTCATCCCAAGCAGACAGACATTGGATCCCCTTAAAATGACACCAGTAATTGAGCCAATTGTTAAAGCTGATCATTTTGTCTTTGTACTGTGGCATCATTCTTGGTGAGGGTAAGATGCTGCTCAGGGTCAGGGTCATACCGGCCTGGGCTACATAATCAGAGAGCTCCTCTATGTCTCTTTTCATGTAGTCCAGGGAGGCACGTCTCAGGTCATTCACACCGGCATGAACAATGACTGAGTCATATTTGTACTTGCTTTGGAGTGACCTGAGTGCTTGTGTTATGTGGCGGATTCTAGCGCCCGACAGGCAGCTTACTGTAACCTTTTCCTTGCTCAGTCTGGTGAGCGGGATGTCAGTGTGTCTGACTATGGAGTCCCATATTACAAGTGTATCAGGCATGTTGTTTGGCCTTAAGGGCTGTGACTGTTTGGCACACTGACTTTGTGAACTATGTGTTGCATGTGCTAGGGCAGCGCAGTGGTGCAGCGGTTAATGCTGTCATCTCACAGCAAGAGGTTCTCCGGTTCGATTCTCAGCTGGGGTGCCTTCTGTGTGGAGTTTGCATGTTCTCCCTGCGTTTGCGTGGGTTTCCTCCGGGTACTCTGGTTTCCTCCCACATTCTAAAGACATGCTTCTGGGGCATTTCTCCCTGGGCCTCCGCTGAAAACAGGATCTGTGGAACCTAGTCGGACTTTCCTGGTCAACAAATGTTAAATAAAATAAAATAAAAAATAAATAAAATGTTTTGAGGTAGTGGTTGCTTGGATGTCTGATTTGGAGGCCTCTGTAGTTTTGGTAGATTTTTAATTAGAGCCTCCGAGTATGTTTTTGTGTGTTTATGTGTTTGGTTTATGTGAAGAGAAAACATTGACTGGGAAGAACCTTGCAGCTGTTCAGCAAAAAGCAGTTCAATCTTCAGCGTTGGTGCAAGACATACCTTCCAATAATCTACAGGAAAAATACGTTTGCTCATTGCTCATTAAAATAAATGAAACACTAAAGGATATATTAACTCAAATAACAAAAGGCTGAAAAAGAAATGAAATAATCTTTAAAAAGCTATATAGATGAGCTGGTAAAACTGCAAAAATCAGATGATGAAATTAAGAAAAGGGTGGCTGAGTATGAGACTACTCAAGAAGAGCTGTTAAAAAAAAAAAAAACGGTATTAGAGGACAGAGTGTGCAGGAAAAACCTCAAATTTCCTTCTGTGCCAGAGAAACTGGAAGGAACATAGTGTATTCATTTTATGAAAGCATAAATAAGCTACATTACACAGCAGGATTTTTAAACTGAAAGGGTACGGTGTGTGTATGCTCCATACCTGGCCATGAGAAAGCAACCAAGATTTGATTCTGATGAAACTGTGGCAAAAGGGTAAAGTATTTAAAATTGGAGATAGTAGAGTGCTTCTGAAAAATGTTTATTCACTGCAAACCAGGCAGAAGAGAAGCAAATTTATCCCAGACATCAGGAATTGTTGAGAGACAGGTGTGAGATTTAAGCCGCTGTTTCAGCGGTCTTCAGAATATTTTTTCCTGGGGAATCAAAGTCATTTATTGATGCAGAAGAAGCTAAGGAGGAAATATAAAAGACTGTCCAACAAAAAAGTGAGACATGAAATAGAAGACAACTCTGCTTCTCATTGAGAGATTTTGCCAGTAAAACATTTTCCAATGTTTCAAAGGAATATGCTTGTGAGACAGAAAAAAGCACAGGAGCTGACTAGAAGAATATGGAGTACCTTGCACTTGAACCGGAGTCTAAGTTTGAGATGTGGAGATGAGCAGGAAGAAATTAGTGACTGAATGTGAGACTATAAAGCATCAATCAGATCTGTGAAATATGGCTTTACCAAAAAAAAAAAAAAAAAAAAAAAAGAAAGATTTTGACTTTTGTTGACTTTTGGGGACTGAAATGCATCTGCACTACTTTGTGACATTAATGTTTAAAAGGACACTGAAGGAGAGGAGAAAAACAAAAGAAAAGTAACTAAGTTAAACATTTTTTTGTTCTTAACAATATTTGCATAAAATACAAAATGAAGGAAGCCGAAGTGTGTGAAAACAACTAATAACCAGTGAAACACTTTGGTAATGGCTGCCCTCATCTCAGTAATAACAAGGACCAATAGAAAAAAAGTAGTTTATTGAGCCTTTTCATCTTCAAAAAGACTTCATCATAATAAACTACAATGGTTCCTAACCTTTTTATACTGGTTTCTTGAATACAATTAATTCACACGTAGATGATTGATTACAATATATTTAAAAGGGCAATGGGAAACAGGACGTGAGTACCGAGAATTGGTATGGTAGTTACAACTTAATGTAGGTACCCCTTGGAATCAACAAGCAACTATCTCTGGGTCCAGTTTTGAAAATGCGTGCAGCTAATCTTTAACTGCAAAATGAATATGTGAATTTTCTGCAAGGTTGAACTGTTCTAAGTGTTAAGTATTATGAGAACTAACACTATGTAAAAGGCATTGTGTGTTAATAACATATACATATAGATAGATATTTATAAAATAAAGGATACTTTAAATGTATTAAACTGCATTAAACTTTACTGTTTACAAACTTTGTTGGTTTAAAATATTTAATCAACTGATTTTATTCAATTTTTATCAGAGAGAACCTTTTAAATACAATGCAATCAATCATCTACTTGACTGACCAATAACATTTTTAAATAAGTATAAATATCTGTATATATATATATATATATATATATATATATATATATATATATGGATTCACTTTAGATTATCGAATGTCGGAAAACTCGAAACCCATATGGTCGAGACCATATGATCGAGTTTTCAGAAACTCGAAAAATCTAAAGTGCATGAAAAAAAACACAAAACATAAAAATGTTTCTGCAGGGGGGGGCAAGCCCCCCCTGCAGCCCCAACCCCCCTACTTAAATATACCAACTCCGAGACTCCAAGATCACACTACAGCGAAGTGGGGTGGGAGGGTGTCCTAATGGTTAAGGTGTTTGCCTTACAAACACAAGGTGCAGGGTTTGAGTCTCACAAGGGATAATTGGCTAGGCTTAAAATGGCTCGCAAGGGCAGTTAGCTTAGTACTAATCTATGAACCTATGAACCTAAAAGGGAAATCTCCCATTCCGTGCTGTATGCAGAAGCACAGAATGGGAGGTTTTCCATCTCCTCACTGTAGTGTGATCTCGGAGTTCATATATCTAAGTAGGAGTAGGGGGGTACAGGGAGGGCTTGCCCCCCTGCAGAAACTTTTTTTATGCTTTGTGTTTTTCTTTTTCATGCACTTTTGATTTTCGAGTTTCCATATGGGTTTCGAGTTTTTGGACATTCGATAATCTAAAGTGTACCTGATTGCTGGATATGATAAGCTCCTACAAAATGGTAAATTAAAAAAGTTGCAAAGGGACATGACTGATTTCCAAAGTGGGAGGGTTTTTGCCTGGCCGAGGCAAACCCCCACAAATGGAGACCAGGTGACTGAACAGCCTATCATGCATTGGCAAACGATGAGCAGGGAAGTGGAGGAGGAAGTGAGCATAACCAATAATGCCATGGGTGGCACTGTCCTACCTGAGTTAATGTTAGAAATGACCAATAATATCCAAATGAGTGCCATTTGTAAACTACAAAGTAGTACATCCAACTGTACCAGTCAAGCTACTTCTTTTTCGGAGGTTATGGGTCAGCAGAAAGGAACTTTGTTAGTGCTGTTTCAATTACAAGAGGCACTACCAGTAAAAGAGAGATCGAGGAGTCGAGGAAGGAGAGGGAAAACCCTGGAGAAATCCAACAGTCTAGCTGCACAACAGAGGGTAACACGGAGCAGAACTGCAAAGGTTTGGTCATAAATATCTCTAGCATACCATTGACTTCTACACAAACCTCTGTGTTAAGTAAAGGCTTATCTTTTATACCATCACAAAAGACGGATATGTTTGATATTCTACAGGAGTTAAGAATGTTCATTAGAACATTGACTCTTAAGACTATGTTTAAAAATACTGACAATGTGATGCATACCTTCACTAATCCAAGTACTTTTGTACCTAAAACACATCCGATAGTGGACATATTTGTTTCTGTCTGTGAGAATGAAATTAGAAAAATCTTTGATGAAGGTACTGTAGTTAAGTGGTATAATTTAAGTAAAATGGAAAATGAGGCACTATCTGAATTGAGAACCTTAGAGTCTATTGAAATAAGGCCAGCTGATAAAAGTGGAGGAATTGTGGTGTTGGACAAAGATCAATATATGACACAAATGAGATTACTATTAGAGGAAGAGAATACATATCAGACAATAACCCGAATACAAGCTAAGGGAATAATAGATAGAATCTCTGTTATGTTGTTTGATCTTTTAGTTAATGGGATGATTACAGAAGATTTATTTAAGTACTTTACTATTGAAAATCCAGTATTTACAGCTATATATGGATTACATAAAGTACATAAGAACTTGAAGACTCCACCTTTGAAACCTATAGTCTCAGGCAAGGGGTGGGCTACAGAGCCCCTGTCTATTTATGCAGAAAAATATATGCATCCTGTGCTAGAGACATGTAGTAGTGTGCTTAAAGACACTAGAATCTCCCATAGAGTTACTATATAGCAAGACTAAAGATCTAACTGAAACATTTTATTTTGTTACACTAGATATAGTCCCTCTATCTACAGTCATACCCAATGCCTGGGGTGTTGAAAACATCAGAAGCCTGCTGCATTCTAAACATGTTTTTACCAATGAAAAGATCAGGTTGATATGCTCTCTACTTGAGATTATCCTAAAAAATAACCTGTTTAGATTTGGAGACGTGATGTACCTCCAAAAGACTTGATATGGCAATGGGCACCCCTGTGTGCCAACAGCTATGCCAATCTTGTGTTGGTTCAATGGGAATATGAATCATTCCTGGAGAAAGAGGAATTTAGGAACAACTTAATTTGGTACACTTGTTTTGTTGATGACATGTTTTTTCTATGGAAAGGTATGCAAAATGAACCTATTTCATTTATTGAATATCTGCATGGTACTACCTCTTTCTTGAAATTTACCATTAAATTTTCACAGGAAGAGATAGAATTCCTTGACGTTAAACTAAGGAAATCAGATATTCTAGGGATTCAGACAAGTATTCACAGGAAACCCACGAGGAAAAATGCTTTGCTACATAAAGACAGCATGCATCTGAAAATTGTAGGTAAAATTAAAGGGCAAATCTTTAGGCTGATGAGACTACATAATGATGAGTCACAGCTTAAGGCAGCATTAGATAAGCCTAAAGAAGAATTTTTAGAGAGAGGGTATCCTGGTGATATGTATGATAAATATGTAGTTGAAATGAAGAGAGAAAGAAACACCAGAGGTAGACCCTTTTTTTTCTGAGGAAGCCAATAATACACCACAGGTGAATGGCAGTAATTATGGTTAACTTAGATTCCCCCTTACTTTTAACATTGACATTAGTATTTTTTGTGAAGTATTTAAAAGAAATTGGAACATCTTGAAAACTATTAGAGACCTGGATAGTTTTATAGAAGATGCACCTAGTTTTGCTTTTAAAAATAAGAGGTCCCTTAAACGTCAACTGTGCTATGGCAACAAGAGTAATAGACTGAACAATTTATCTGAAAGAAAAGGCACTTATATGTGCAGGAACTATTCAGCATGCAAGTATATTCATTCATGTACCACATATATCAACCCTGATCTGCACTTTGAATTACAAGCTAGGCAGTATGCTGACTGCAGAACAAAAAATATAGTGTATTTTGCTTTCTGCATAATATGCAATGCTTACTATATAGGAAAGACTAATCATATGCTAAAGGAATGCATACAGGAGCACTACAGAGATATTTCCAATAAAAAGGAAACAAATGCTCTTTTTAAGCATGTAGAAACTAAGGGCAGACAGCATTCCTTTAAATTTATTGTTCTAGAGATTCTGCAGGAATGAATGAGGGGTGGGGACATAAAAAACAGGACTGAGCTTGCTGAGCAAAGATGGATACTCAGACTGAATGCACATACCTCTCCAGGGATTAATGAGGCAGTGTCCCTGAATCCCTTTTTAAAAGCTAGGACACTTAAGCATTAATGAGTTATTATTAGACAAATGTATTTTTTGCTATACTTTTTACTATTTTTTAAATGAAGTCTTTAATATGAAGTTTTAGCATGCATAATTGAATAATTGATGTTCTTAATTAATGTTTTAATTGATTACTGAGTGTATAAACATAGGTGTATGAAAGGATTTTATTTGAGTCTGATGAAGCGGTTGAGAGGATCATGAAAGCGCTTACTTTTTGTCTCTACAATTAAAGTGGATTTATATCAGCCATGGTGACTGGCTCAGCCTGTTTTTCTTCATATCTGATTGTTTTGTGTGAGCCAGTTCTTTATCAGGTTGCTGGTGCTATTTTCTTTGCTAAAGGTGAATCTTTTCTGAAAGCATATAAACCATTTTCCATATCTGAGAGCGAATGAAGATAAAACAAGAACATATAGCAATTATTGTAAGTAGGAGCACAGGTTGTAACATGCCTGTTAAAATATATGACCTTAAATTTAGGTTAGTTAAAGTGTGTGGGTGCAATTGTCAGTTTGGTACAATTGTTCTTATCAGGAGAGCTAAACGTCATTATTTGGATGATTCCAAAATGGTGGACAGCCTGTAAGCACACTGACAGTGCAGCTCCTGCATTCCTATACTATAATCTGACTTCAAACCAGCGCATCGCTTAGAAAAAATATACCAAACAACAATGGATTAAAGCAGAAATACAAGTACTTACTTGTTTCATCTTTATTTTTCAAAGATTCTCTCATTCTGAAGGAAAAATCATTACTTGTTACAGAGCCCTGAACTGCATGGTGTGGATTCTTCAAGTCTAACAGGCCTAATAAGAGGAAAGTAACAAGAAAAACAACTTTCATAACAAGACTTATCATTTAAAATTCTGCACTACTACTAGGAATCTAACTTTACAAGATTAATGGAGAATCAGCCAGATCAGATGGAAACTGTAAACACAAAAAACAAACTGTCTGCAATTACTACTCCTGAGAAAGAAACTACTTCTAAAAGGCAAAAAATTAACAAGCAACAACAAGAAGCTGATAAAATGTCTCAAAGATTAAAACAGGAACAACCTTTAACACTGGAGAATCTTAAAACTGCTTTACAACCTTTACAAACAGAAGTGCAGGGTTTCTCTCATAAGCTAACTACATCTGTCTCTACTCTGGACCAAATTGTGCTTAGGCTTGAACAAAATGAAGCTAAAATTATGGACAATGAGCTAAAAATAAATGAACTGCAACAAAAAGCACAAACCAATGACACCATAATTAAAGAATTACAGCAAAAAATGTTAGACTTGGAAGCTAGAAGCCGGAGAAATAATTTTATCATAAGAGGTATTCCAGAGAGCTTTGATAATTCACAACTTATTCCAATAATAAAAGAAATACTACGCTCTCTTCTGGCTAATAAAAATCTTCTGGATGAGATAGTGATCGAAAGAGCTCACAGAGCTATAAAGCATACACAAACAAGTGATATTCCTAGACAAATCTATATCAGACTGCTTAATTCAGCACATGTTCAACAGATACTGTCAGCTTATAAGAGTAAAAAGAATGTTACATGGAGAGCACATAAACTTATGATTACTCAAGATCTTCCTTTACAAATTAAGCAAAATCGACAAACTCAGCAAATACTGCAATTACCTCATTGAAAATAAGATTTGTTTCCAAATGAGATATCCTGCAACTTTAACATTTTATTATAAAGAAGAAAAAATATCTTTGGAAACACCTGAACAGGCAAAATCCATCTTTCTGCATCTCTTCAAAGTAAATCCTGCCTGATACAACTCTTTTCATATCTTTTGATCCAAAAACAACATTTGGAAGGTTAAACAAGTACTACAACTCCAAAGAACTACAGGACAGAAGAATACACCACTCTTATGGGAAATTTTAAACAAATGGATGTGGAATGTGTTCTAAATAACTCTGCTTACTTGCCTGTAAAGAAAACCTCTTTGCTACACTGTAATACTTAAGGTACTGTCTTTTAGTAACTGCCTTTACATTTAAAAGTTACAAAGCTACCTAACACTGTCTGCATAGAGAAATGACTTTAAAGTGCATTTACAGCTTACAAAAAAGAAGTGCTAAATTACATTTACAAAATGGGATATAACCTTTGATATAATAGTTTAAGTAGTGTAAATATTAGACATAAGTAGTTTCAGTTAAAATGTATACTCATTATTCTACTGGCATAATCATTGAGTTGCTTTTAAGTATGTCTATGAGCAAGGTACAAAAACATTTCTCTTTTTCTTTCTTTTTTTTTCTTCCTCTCTGTTTGTTCAGTTGATGGCACTGGTTAATTATTAACATATGAGTTCACAATGATGTGTTTATATGGCTTTTGACAGTGCAGTGTTAAATGAAGATTCCAATACATTTAAAGAACCACAGTTAGTTGCTGTTAGCAAGAATAAGGCAAATATTGTTGAATTTTAAAGTGCTGCCTTCTTTAAATGTTTAAAATGTATAATCATTATTCTGCTGACATAACCATTGAGTTACTTTTAAATGTGTCTATTAGCAAGATATAAAAACATTTTTTTCTCTCTCTGTTTGTTCAAGTAGATGGCACTGGTTAATTATTAATATATGAGTACACAATGATGGATCTATATGGTTTTTGCCAGAGCAATGTTAAATGAAGTTCCAATACATTTTAAAGAACCACAGTTAGTTGCTGTTAGTAAGAATAAGGCAAATGTTGTTGAATTTTAAAGTGTTGCCTTCTTTAAATGTTTAAAATGTATAATCATTATTCTACTGGCATAACCATTGAGTTACCTTTAAAGGTGTTTGTGAGCAAGGTACAAAAACATTTTCTTTTTTTTTTTTTTTTTTCATTTTTTTTTCTTTTTCCCCTGTTTGTCCAGTAGACGGCACAGGTTAATTAATATGAGTTCACAATGATTGCTTGTATGGTTTCTAATACATTTTAAAGAACCAAAGTTAGTTGCTATTAGCAAAAATAATGCAAATGTTGAATTTTTAAAATGATGCCTTCTTTAAATATACATATATTGTACTTGGTTTTTGAAAATATTGTTTTGTTAACTCTTTAATAACTCTTGAAATGTTAAGAATTATAATATGTTGCTGTTACTACAAAACTTTTTATAAAAGCTACTTTTCCTTTTTTCTCTATATAATATGTAAGGGTACAATTAATATAATAGTTTAAGAAGTCTGAAAATGAATATGCAGTATGTAAATAATAAAAGGAGCGGGATGGGCACAGTCTGTTAGCTGATGACTGTTTGCATTTGGAACAGTATGGGTATTATTGACATCCCTCTGATATATATCTACTCCTTGTTAAAAATAATAGTGTTCTTCATCCTCACGAATACCAAGTCCTTTATAGGTAGTCCGCTCCTCGTCGTCCAAGGCCGCATTCACGGGCCGGTCATACCAAAACTGACATCAGACATCCAGGGTATGAAATTTTTTGAGCGAATGTTGCAGAAACAGCTTTTTCGAGCATGGTCCGCGTGCAGCCGCAGCGTTGCAAGTGTACCTTCGCGTTTGAAATTTGTTCGATTTCGGAGTCTCGCCGTTTTGTTTAAGTTGTTTAAGTGCTCGCGGGGGATGCAGATGTTTCAAAAAAGTGAATAGTTGTTATTTCTTGAAACAGATTGTATGAATAATTGTATTTTTTGTTTGAGATTACGCATCGGGATTATCATTCTTTATAGCATTCCTGCTTTGGGCAATGATTGTCTAAGCGGTGGAATAATTGTGTTAGGTTCGGTAAGCTGACTATTACGTATTGGTGCAATGCTAGGCTGGTTTTCGGTATCTCCGCCGTCTTCTACGGCCGCCCGATTCTTCCAAGGCCCGCTTAGGTCGGCAGTTTAAAGACCCCCGCATCTTGCAGGCAGAAGCTGTCGCCCGCGGTGGGTCGGGTTTTAGAGGCTTCAGTGAGTCTCCAGTCCTTCTTGACTTTTTGAGTCTCAGGGGAGACTTCAGGGAAGGGGATAGGCTCAGGGCTTGGTTAACACGGGCCTTCCCTTCCTTCCCAGGGTGGTCTGGCCCCTCCTTCCCAGGGCTTCCTTTCTCCCCAGGGGCCAGCCATGGCTTCTCTTGGGGCAGGCCAGGTTTTAGCCAGGTTGGTGGCACTCCTACTCTGAGCTGTCTGTCTGTGCTTAAGAGTTGAGTTTGGCTCTTGGCAGAAGATTTGATTACTCCTAGGGAGGGTTGAGCCTGTTGTGAAGTAAGAGGAACAGGCTGGTCTGAAGAGTTGGCAGTTTTCTGAGCCCTCAGATGAAGACTTGCAGGAGGTCTCTGATTCTATACTCTCATTCTGATTCTGACCTGGCCTGAGCACAATTTTTCTTTTTTAAGAGACACTTCACTCTATGAGGCATTTTAACTCTCAAAGGTCAAGACTTCTCTGATTATTCTGATTTCTCTAAAATTTTTTGAAAATTTTTAGGGAATTTTGCTTACCATACCTTTAGCTAGATGCTGCGTGTGATGTTCTAGATAGGGTGCAGGATGTGTTATTCAAGCTTTCTCTAATCCTTATTCCTCTGCTAGGGCCCCAGGGTGCTCAGGTATTACAGGGCTGAGTATAAGGCGATATCTTTATAAAAGTGCTAGTTCAACTAACTAAAGGTCATCTCAGGGACCCAAGGGGTTCCTCCCCTTAAAAGGGCTGGAGCTGTGGATCTGATAAAGAGGCCTTTGCTTTGAGTTAATAAGAACTGAAAGCTTGTCTTTACTTCTTCACCTTAGTGAAATTGCATGGCTTTGCTGCTTTCTCAATAAAAATCTATTCTCTCTGGTCTTCTTCTCAATGTGCATCTAATGTGGGAAGGCATTGATTTAAAATGAGTCTAAAGAATTACAAGTCTTGCATGTCTTGGGTGTTATTCTTTACAATGTGGTTTGATGCTGGTTTTGCCCTGCTGCAGTTCAGTTCCACTGTGGCTGGCAAGCATTCAGTTCAAAATTTTTTACCTGAAGTGTTGTTTGGTTTTTCTTTTATGCTCCTTTGAAGTTGCCTTGTTGTTTTGTCTGATTGCAGAATTCTGTGTGAAGAAAATGGAGGTCTTGATCAAGTCTTGAAACAAGGCTAAGAGTGCTTTGCAAGTTGATTTTTGCAAGTTTTCCTAAGCAGTTTAGTAGGTTTAGTCGGACTTGTCCTTCTTGCATGATCTTATGATTCTGTCTTGAGGGGGGGATTAGGCAGGTAAAGCAGAGCACAGAGTCTAGAGACCTACTGGGGGGAGTTGGCACCAACAGTCTTCGAAAGGAGGTAGGCCAGTCCTTTCTCGCCAAGGCCCAACTACTCATTTCTTTTCAGCTGCCAGATCCTCTTGCCCGGCAGCACCTTTGGGAGGAAGGTTGGTACTTTTCAAGAAAACTGGATTTTTACTCACAAAAGACAAATGGGTTGGATGTCATACACACAGAGGTTAAGTTTATTTTATTATACCACCTGCCTCCTTTCAAGCACCAGCGCAGAGCCTCCCTCCTCAGCAAAAGACTAGAATTTCACTTCTACTTTTCTCTACTTCAACAAGAGCTATTGGGCCGCCAAGTTCTGCCAGAATTTTTATTCATTTTATTTTTCTGTTACTAAGAAAGGGGAAACCAACACATGTCCCATTTTATTTTGGACTTATCTATTCTCAACACATTGGGACATTCTCAAGTTCAAAAAGTTGACGTTACAGGGCTTTTTACCTCTGCTGGCAAAGAGACTACTGGATATCATCTTGATATCTCAAGGATACCTTCATGTTTGTTCCTATCAGGGTGCAGTATCTGATCTATGCTTTGGGGCGGCTGGGACTTTCAGTTCATTCTCTTTGTTTACCTTTGAAGGTTCTGGCTCCAGTGTTGTCTGTCAGTTCTGGGCTCCCGTGGTAGCTTTCTTCAGGCTAAGATGAACTATCTTCTGGACTTATTTGCGATTGCACCTGATCAGCTCTCAAGGCAGTAACTTTAACAACTTAGTATCATGTGATGTGTCTTGGCAGTGTCCTAGGGTATCGGGTATTCTATGTCTTAATCAAAGTCAGTCTTCTTCCCTCTGAGGATGTAACTTTGAATAACAGCCAGGACTGACAGCTTTTTCTTTTGGACAAAAACAAAGAATTTTTTCTTATTTTCTTCATCTGTCTCAATAGTCCAATTGTCTCGCAAGTCCACAGTCCTTCAAGCCTTGGGTGGGCTGGCATCTTTTCTTTCTGTACTCTCCCAAACCAAACTGCCAGCTGAGGAAAGGCTGCAAGTATCTCAAAATATGTATGGCGCACTTACTGCCATTTGGGCACACTGTCATCAGATATGTGCATTCATTCAAAAAATTTTTTTTTGTGGTGGGCCCATGTCATCACCTAAACAAGACTCTCTGTGATCGACCACCAGAGGCGAGTCAGATTCTCAAGACAGATGCCCAGACAAAGCTTGGGGGAGCTCATCTAAATGGAAAATGGGTACAAAACACGTGGCCTGACTTCAACATTTACATATCAACTTGAAAGAGAAGTTAGCAGTCCAATTTGCATTTGCATTAACTTTCATTTACTTTTTTTCCAGGGGCAGGTGTTGATTCAAACAGACAACACACAACTGTCATGTGGTCAACAAACAAGGGGGACACATTCATATCTATATATCCTAGCTTAACAATTTTTGTGGGAGTGAGACTGCTCTCAGTTTGCAGCTAAATCTTCAGGCAAGGTTTAGAAACTCACTCTACAACCTTTATTTTGACACAGACAGTTGGTTGTTTGTTTCATTTGCTTTCAAACCTGTTTCAAAACAAACTATTTCTTACCACCTTCCACTTTACTCTAAATCTAGGGCTGGATTTCTTTTAGTTTCTTAACTCATGTACATTTACAAATACAGAGGGTGGGTGGTTAGGCACCTATTTAGAGTTTAGGAGTATAGAAGTCACAACATTTATTCTTAAGATAAATACACTAATGGAAAACGTTTATAACTGTATTTTTGTGCATCAACTAATGAGAAACTTCAACAATATTAATAAAAAATGATAACCATAGATTCTTGGAATGTTAAAGGGATGGTAGATAAAAAGAAAAGAAATTTAATCATGCACCTCACATACCAAACTAAGGCTGATATAACTTTCTTGCAAGAAACTCACTTAGATGACCAACTTTGGGTTAGAGAAAGGACAAGAAAATGGGTTAAAACAATAGTTGCTGCAAATTATAATTCTTTGTCCATGGGAGTGGCCATTACAGTAAATAAATCCTTCCAAGGAGAGATTACTTCCTATGAAGCTGACTCAAAGGGAAGATGGGTATTATTTACTACTGAATATCATACTTTAAACAAACCATTACTCTTTCTTAATATATATAGCCCCTGCCCAAATCAACAGCTCTTCATTTATGAAATATTTAATATATTAGCCAAATACCCAAATCATCTGTTTATTGCAGGTGGGGACTGGAATGCTTTACTAAATCTAGATAAGGATAGATCACATAATAAAAACAGACAGTCACAATCTACCACTACAGCACTTGAGGAATTACAAAATACATTTGAACTAGTTGACCCTTATGTTAAATTTCAATATGATAAAACAATATCAAGATTCACTTTCTTTTCAGCCACTCATAAAACTTGGTCCAGGAGAGATGCTTTTCTAATTTCCCTTGCTTTCCTTTCTAACAAATTAAATTATGCTGTATCACCTAGAACTCTTTCAGATCATTCCAAAATTAGACTTTTAATAAACTTTCAAGCTCATAAACAAAATATTTCCTATTTCAATACCTGGACGTTAAATCCTAAAAATTATACAAAACCAAGAAACTACACAAGAAATTCAGAATGTGCTAGCCCAACTTCAAAATGATTTTATATCCGATCAAATTCCATATGATATACAATGGGCGGCTACCAAGGCGGTCATCAGGGGTATTATTATTCAAAAATCTGTATGGCTCAAAAAAAAGTATAACAATCTTAAGAATGAGCTAGAGTGTCAAATAAACACTGCTGAACTAGAACTTCAGGAAAAATACTCTAAAGTACTTGAGGAAAAAATGATTGATAAAAACAATTACACAAACACTATTTAGAAAATATATCCTTCTTAGAATTAAGGTCAATATATCAATATTCAGAATGGGCTCAAACACCATCAAAATTCCTAGCTAGACTAATTAACATAAAAAGTGGACCTCCTAGGAACAAAGGAATAAAATATGAAGGACAGGTGAAATATAAAGATCAAGATATAGTGGACGCTTTTGAAGATATTTATAAGAAATTATAAAATATACCCTTAGCATCATCTACAGACAGATTTCAGGATTTTATACATAATATAAACGTTCCACAAATTACAGAAGATCAAAGGAAACTCTTAAAATCACTGTTATATTTAAAAGAGATAAAAGCTGCAATAAACAATCTAAAATTAAGTAAATCCCCTGGGCCTGATGGATACACATCGGATTTTTATAAGCTATTCATGGAACCTATCTTCAAAGTGTTATTAAAAGTTTTCAACTATATAATACAATATGGTATAACAGACAAATACTTAAATAACTCCAAGACAGTGTTGATTCCTAAACCGCATTCTGACCCAACAGATCCAGCAAATTATAGGCCAATAGCCCTCATAAACACTGATCTTAAGATATTAGCCCATGTTATAGCAAACAGACATAAGAATATACTCCCCTCTATTATTTCCCAACAACAAATGGGCTTTATGACAAACAGGCAAACAAGTGACAATGCCCTCCTTTTAGATACCATTGTAAGACTACTTAATAGGGATAAATGCCCCAGATATGCCCTTACAGTAGATGCAACTAAAACTTTTGATAGAGAAAACTTACACTTTTTCTTTAATATACTGCCTTTATATGGTTTTCCTCAATAATTCATTAAAATGATCCAGATTCTGTATCAGAAAGCTTCTGCCACTATACAGGTAAATAAACTTATAACTAACCCTATACTCTTATCCAATGGTACAAGACAAGGATGTCTTCTTTCGCCATACCTATTTAATCTTTATCTAGACCCCCTCCTTCTGTTTATTTCACAAAAAACCTTTCATCATATTCCCAGAATCCACAATACAAATCTTATATACTTGGCCTTTGCTGATGACTTAAATATATACTTCCAAGTAATCAAGTTATTGATGAGTTCTTGGTAGTTTCAAATTATAATTTAAATTTAAACAAGTCACACATATTTTCCCTCAATCCTATAGGGCATAAAGAATTGTACTTTCCTATCAGTGAGATCAAAATAAGCTACCAGATAAAATATCTAGGAATAATATTTACTTCAGACTTCAAAGATATTATAAACAATAACCTACTAACTACATGGACTAGTATTCAAAACAATATGGATAGATGGAAGAACATTAATATGTCTCTACTGTCAAAAGCAAGTGTTGGCAAGCTGAATTTTCTACTAAGAATACTCTTTCAGTTAAATGCTACCTTTTCAAATATTCCCCAAAACTTCTTCCTTGCCATGGAAAAAGCTATATCAAGATTTTTATGGTATCCCAAATCTACCAGAATTAAATATGTAAAACTTGTACTCGCCAAAGATAAGGGGGGATTGGGGTTACCTGATTTTAAGCTTTACTATAGTATAATTACTGTATACAGACTAATACAAATAATGAACTATGACTTATATATAAATACTTGGACACTCCAGTGGACCAAAATCTGGTATGAACAGTTGAAATCCCTTGGCTGTAATATCAAATCCTTACCATTCTTGAAATTATACCAGGCTAGCATATACATGAAGAATTTGCACCCACTAATTAAAAACATGATTCTTACAACACAGAAAATATTTAAATCATTGCAATTAGCTGACGCTTTTGCCCTTATACAACTGTTACACCTTAATCCTAATTTACTAATAAATAATAAACCAGTAAATCTAACAAACTACCCCCTGATAAAAGACTACACAATATGGGATATATACCAATGGAAAGACTTTAACATGGGGCAAATGAGACTTGAACTCAAACTTCCTATGAAATATAGTATTATCCTTAACCAATTTCATCATCTTATAATTGCTAAATTCTCACAAATACACACTGACTTACAGAACATAGATTTAGTTAAATTGATACTTGAAAATCTTGCAATTAAAGGGAAAACAATTTCTAGGACTTATAAAATTGTAATGAGTGCAAAACATCAGAATTCTTTATTATTTTCAAACTATTGGCAAACGAAAAATCAATCACTGACTGAAGAAAATAAGAAATTAGCCATTGAAAATACAATCAAATTCATTCCTTTCAAGAAGCTGTTATATACACAAATTATGGTAAATAACAATCTATATTATACCTTATCTAAATTAAATAAATTCAATCCTAACTTTTCACCTATATGTCCCCATTGTCCAGATCAAACAGCTGATATTTTACATGACATGTGGAAATGTAGTAAGATACTAAAATACACAACTTATGGTGTTCCTTGAGAGTAAGATTAGAGAAGATGGGATATGAAAAATCAACCCTTACTTGGGAGACAGCTATATTGTACATTAATATCAATCAACTCCCAAAAATATTAAAACATGTCTTTATTACGATGTGTGCCCTTATTAAATTCTTTATTACAAAGAATTGGAATGTCATGTCACCAATTACATGGGAAAATTTTAGCAATCTTGCTATCAAATATATCTCATCTCTCAAATTTATTCAAAAATAAAAAAACAAATGCTATTACCAAAAATATTGGGGTTACTTGCTAGATATAATTCTTGACAAATAAAATTTCCCTACAAATTGTCATGAAAAGCTAACCTTTAAATAAGAAATGAATGTAGTATAACCAGTCTTTCTTGCATCTTCTCCCTTTTCTTAGTATATGTGTAACTAGATATTTTCCCTAAACATACAAATAAATGGTTAAATTTCTATTTGTACTTTATATATAGACTATCCCCATTCTACTTATCCCTTATGAGACCAAATGAACATAAGAATTCTCATACTTTACTTGACAATGTAGTGACATCTTGTGTATATATTATATATATATATATAATTTTCTCGAAACAAGATTGTTGTCTGTTTTCTTTAGGTATTTGTATTGTTTATTTGTGTTTTTGAGTTACCATATTGTTGTTATTATTTGAAAAAAGAAAATTGAAATAAAGAGATTTTGGAAAAAAAAGTCATTATTTGAAGCTGTACATAGTTGTGTGTGTTTCTTTTAAGTTAATAGGTCATGGGCATGTTCTTTGTGTGTGTGTGTGTGTGTGTGTGTGTGTGTGTGTGTGTGTGTGTTTGTTTAAGGGTTTTCATTAAAACAAAAAATCTGACACAGGTTCAAATGGACATGGCAAAAAACAACTGTAATAAGAGATCAACCTGCCAAACATTAATGAGTACATGTAACACAAAAGCTGGAAGCAGACATTTACAAAAGTTGTCATATATAACAGGTGGGAATAATAACTAGTTATCATAATGACTACACTAAACATATTATTTTGGAATGTGAATGGCCTCACAGGTATAGACAAAAAAGGTAGGAGTGATGAATTATATTAAGAAATGCACAGTGCAAAATAATGCTGCAGGCGACACATCTGAAAAGAAGCATGTGAATTTGATAAAGCAAGGATTTCAGAATGGATATTCAGCAGAATATCAGGGACAAAGGAAAAGGGGAGTACTAACAAAAACTCCAACAGTGACAGAAGAGGAAAAGATAGCAATGGTAGATATGTGATAGTAAGGGGGTACTGGTAAGGTGGGAGGATTATGCTGGCATGTATTTATATTCCACCTAAAACTGCTGTGATGTTATGAGGTAGTGCCATCTGTGCCAGGGAGAGTAGGGCAGTATATGTGTGCATATGCCAGCATAACTAGTTAGATTTTTGTAAAGAATGCTATGTTATTTGATTATCACACTAATTTGTACAGATGTTTTAGTTAAAATATATTTGTAAAGTTACTTGTGTTAGAAATGCATCAATGGTAGGTCCTGCTGGACAGAAAGCATGTATGCATGTATATTAGGATGTATTGTTGTAACCGATCAAATGTGTATGTTTATCAGAGAACCATGGAAGTGTGGAAAGTTTGAAATTGTGTTATAGTTTTCAGATGCTCCCACAGATCTTAGTAAAGCCCTGTACACACATTGTACCAGAGTCAAGTGACCAGAGGGGATGTTAGTCTCTAACCATCATCACATTTCTTTGTAACTCTTGCAGCAGCACTTTAGAACTTGACAGGAAAGATTTCTGACAAGATATATATCTCACATATCCATACAGATTTCTGACAGGATATATATCTCACATATCCACACAAAGATAGACATAATATATTTGGCCAAGTGTAATTTATGTAGTGCATTTTATATAGGCAAAACGAATCGTATGTTGAAGGACAGGGTCATGGAACATTTGAATGACATACATAATAATAAATTAACAAATGCACTGGCAAAGCATGTATCTGATTGTGGTATTTACCATAATTTTAAGTTTTTAGTTCTACAAATAATTAATGAGAGCTTAAGAGAAGGAGACTTACGCAATGAAAATGAATAAACTGAGCTGAGATGGATTGTTGATTTCAAGGGCTTATGTTCCACCTGGTTTGATCAGTGCTGTTTCTTTAAAACCTCTCTTAAGAAAAAGAGGTTTGCCACATTAAATTTTGTGTGTTTTTATTGGCTGTTACTTGTATTTAAACTGCTAGTTTGTAAAAGTTTTTTATTAAGATATGAAGAAGAGAGCAACCTCGAAAGCGCTTACCTAATTTGTTACGTTATCGGTAATAAAAGTGTGTTTTTACTCTCCAGCCATTATGCCTTTTTCTTCTACATTACTTTCTTTTTGGGTTTGTTTGGCTCTACCACTTTTTTTTTACTGCATTTTCTTTTTAATGCATAAAGATCGACATCATTTGGCTTTTGCTGTGGTAAGACACTTTGCACACATCAGCATGCCTTGCTTTAGTAAGTACTCAGGGAACAGTAATTCTTTAGTACGTCAGGCACATTAAGTGAGAATAGTTTAGTATTATTTTCTGCATCTGTGAGAAACTATCCAACTGTATTATTTTTTGTTGACATTCTGTTGTTTATTGTACTCAGTATTCTCCTGTTTTCTGTTTTATTGTCATTAAATATTTTAATACTTTTCATTGTGACTGGTCCTGTACAGAATACTTTTACCATCTTGAGAGTACATGTACTTGTTTTAGTGACACTGAGGCCGCTCCTGAAAGCATTGCTGCTTTGGTGACACACTACCATTTGTATTAGTAATAATTTTACATAGTATAATTGGGTACCCTTTGTATGAGCCTTAGGGTAGCTGACTGGTGGCAGCGGGATTACCTCAGAGTCTGAGCAGAAAGGGGCACAGCTAGTAAATCTGTGCCAGCTTTTCCCAGGTGTGTATATGTGTGTGAAACTCAAATATCCAAATGTGTATGTCAGCTACTGGGAACAGGGATGCAGCACTCTAAAGAGGCCAGTGTGGAGTTTTGTATGAGTCTGGAGAGAGAAAGATTCGAGTCACAGGCCAGGAGCATGATACCTGTGTGCTCTTAAGGGAAAATTCTGCTTGGTGTAGGAAACTGCATCTGAAAATTCTGTGCGACTCCATCTTTGCTCTTAGGGACCATCCCTCACCAGAGTCAGTGGTGAGGATTGAGTCTCCTTAATTGCTAGACTGGAGTGGAGAACCTGTAGCTCAATGTGTGTGTATGTACCTTTAAGAAGTTATCCAAGGGCTTGCACAAGTGTATAAATACTGAGCACATGCAAGTCTGACTGCCATTTTGTAGTAAGCTGTTAAGATGCAAGCATGTATGCATGTAAGGTCTGTCTGTTAGCTAGTTTGTATTTTATGATGCTACTATCCTTCCTGATGTGTTTCTATGCATTAAAGCATCTAAATGCTATATCCTGCCTGCTTGTCATCTATGTTAGAGGGACGTGCGACAGACCCATCACAACTGCTGCTTAATAAAATTTTGAGAGAAATAATGATCTTTCAACAAGGAATATTACTTATAGGTGGGGACTGGAATTTAATTTGCAACAGTGAGGATGTATCTGGGGGACCTAGAAGGGAAAATATGACAAAAGAGGGTAGATTTCTGAAAACATTTATGAAAATATTTGGTGTTAAAGACATAAATTCAGTAGTAAGAACTCAGAGAATTTACACATTATTCTCCCAAGGTACAATAACTGTGCTGGACAGAAACTATATTTGGCAGGAATACATGCAATTAATTGAAAGCTTTGACACATATCCAATAACTACCTCAGAATATGCACTAATAAAAACTTAAGATAAAAATGCAGTGTAATAAAGTAAAAATGAGACACTAGCACTTCCCCATCTATCTGTTAAAAAGAGAGGCATTTAAGGAATACATAGTGGAAATTATTTGAGAATTATTAGGGAAGACAGAAATTACTTCAAACGTTATAGCCAGTGAGCAGGATAAACTGAAAGTGGAGTTTAAAAATAAGGTAGAAATAAAAGAAAAGCAGATATAGTTAGGAAGTAACAATTATTATTTAGAAGGCCTGACAAAGGTTACTGTATTGCCAAATAGGGGGTCTCTCACAGAACTAAAAGACATGCAATTGCAGAGTGATATGAGTTTTGAAAGATTGATGTTAAGCAAATATTTTTTGATTTTTTTGTTTTTTTTTTTGATAACTAGAGAATAAAAAAAACTCTTAGCACAACAACTTAGGCAACAGAAAGCAAAAAGGGTTGTTGCCAAACTTAGGAAGCATATTACAAGAAAAATAACCAAAGATCCTATAGGGTTATTAGAGATATTTTGGAAATTTTATGAAAATTTCCATAAAGCAGAGGAATGTGGAAGCCAAGAAAAGAGCAAATGGAAACATTTATGAAGAACACAAGTATGCCAAGGTTAAAGGTAGATGAGGCTCAACAATTAACAATTAAGACAGGAGTAGATGAGACACAAACAGTAACATATAGTCAATCTGCAGGAAAATCGCCAAGAATAGACAGTATTACTGTGGAAGTTTAGAAGATAGGAGGGAAGAGAGAGCTAAAGATCTCTAAGGTTTTGTTTGACAGTATTTTAAAAGGAGGGGAAGCAACAACATCCTGGAAGAAAGCTGTGGAAGCTGTAATAACTAAAATGGGAAAGACCCATCAGACCCAGATTCATATAGGCCCATTTCAATTTTAAACAATGATTATAAAGCGTTTTTGTCTATAATGGCTAAAAGAATGGCAAAGGTGTTGCCAAAATTGATAGATATGTATCAATGTGTTTTTTTTTTTTTTTTTTTTGGAGGGGAGGCAAATATTTGACAACATTAATAGAACAATGATGATCCAGAGAGAAGCAGAATATAAGAAAATACCATTGTTGGTGAGTCTTGATGCAGAGAAAGCATTTGATAGAGTAAGCTGGGATTTTATGAGTAGAGCAATGGCAGCATTTGCATTTCCTGATACAATAATAAGGTTAATAAGGAAGATATATGAAGGATTGGAGGAGAAAGTGGAAGGGTTATTCTCTAATATGTCCTCTCTAAAGACAGGAACCACACAGGGGTGTCCTCTTTCCCCTTTGTTATTTGCATTATATAGTGAGCTAATGTCAAAGAAAATAAAGGACTCAGAAATTCAAGGATATAATTGGTATGGTAATCAAGAAAGGTTGGCTTGATTTGCAAACAATATTATTGTGCATCTGATAAAACCAGAAAAGGACATTTCAGTGTTGTGGAACATTCTGTGACACTCTCAAGTTTTTCTGAATATAAAATTAATGAAGATAAAACAAAGGCTATAGCTGTAAACTATGTACCCACACATGAATTTGTTCAGCAATACCCATATTTATGGAAACATGATAAAATGAAGCATTTAGGAATATGGGTTAAAAAGGATTCTGTTTTAGCAGCTAAGGCTACACGAGAAGAGAATAAACAAAAGATAATGCAAAAAAAATGAGAAACTGGGAGCTCTACTTTATGGATATGGATAGCAAGATATAAGCAGTGAAAACATGTTTAGTCCATTTAGTTTTATACACAGGTGATGCATATTGTTATCAATCAGTGAAGAACCTGTGGATAGTAATTAATACAGAGTTGAAGGATTATATCTGGGAGGGGAAGAGGGCAACTGGGATAAGCTGATCTTTCCAATAGAAAAGGTAATTTAGGATTACCTGATCTGAAGAGATAATTTAGAGCTACACGGTTAAGGCTCGTATACATAACATAAGCAGAAAGCAATAATTCAAAGTGGAAAGAGATGATGATGAAGCAGAAGAAATTCAAGAAATAAAGAGAGATGGAATTCTTGATGCAGATCCTTAAAAAGAATAACGGCCATACAGAATGCTATAGTAATAAAGTGCAGAAAGTGTTCTTCTAAGAGCCAAGCCAACAAGAGAATGGAGAAAGGAGATTCTGCTGATAGGGATGATTGGAATTAGGGGTACAGAGAATAGTCAAGAAAGGTCTTAAATTTACTGGAGAAAAATGACAAAGGAACCAAGGTACTGGGAGCAAATAACTAGAGAGGGAAAGGTAACATAATTGGAAGAGGTCAATAAGACATTCTGACTGCAAACTAGAGAATGGATCATAGGAAGTTACTAAGCTAATGGCCCTAGGGCCCTTACAAGCCTAGCCAAGTTCTACCCTTATTTCCATGATCAGCATCTATTGCCCCTATCCAAGAGGGACACAGGAAGAACCCCCGGGGTGAATTTACAGTTACCCATCCAATTGGCCAGACTGCATTTGAAGAGGGCCAATGAGATGCTCTGTTTGACATGAAGTGAGAGTCTGTTCCAAAGGTGTGGTAACCTCTGGGAGACAAATCTGTCCCTTCAGCAGGTTCTATTAATGTCACATACCAGGTTAAGGTCTTGACAGCAAGTAACCCATGTACCATTTGACTTGCAGATATGCAGAATTTCCAGTAAAGCTGGGTCAAAGATTGCCTTATATGCAAGGCAGAGATCGTCTGTGAGTAGTCTGCATGAAACAGAATAAAGTGACAGTGATTTCAAATGATCCACATAGGCCAGATGCTGAAAACCTTGAAATTATTTGAAAATTTATGAAAATTGTAATATTTATAAAGAGGGCAATAATATAAGAAAAGTTATAGACAATAATCAAGTGATGGAGAATGACAACATGTTTTTTGTGACTAGGTATACAGTTTTTTCAGAGAAGTTAATAAATTATTAAAAGAATATTGGAAAATAGTTACTAAGCAAGTGTCTAGTTTATCAGTAATGAGACTTGGTTTCTCTTTTTAAAGGGGACGTAATATTCAAGATTTTTTAGTTCATAGTAAATTTAAGAGACCTACAAAATTCATAATGAATAATATAAGAAGTTTAGGTACTAGTGCTTGTGGAAAATGTTCTATATGTCCATATATAGTACCTACGTTCCATGTAATAAATGGAAGAAAATTTCAAACACAAGATGCTTTTACTTGCACTACTAAGGGCATTATTTATGCAATAAAATGTTCCTGTAATTATTTTTATATAGGTGAAAGTAAGAGAAGTTTGAGTGAAAGAATTAAAGAACATATTAGAGATATAAAAAATAAAAAATTAGTGAGCCCTGTGGCAGAACACTTTAATACAGTACATAATGGATTAATTGATAGTTTATCAGTTTATATTTTGGAACATGTATTTGTATGTTTTTCTAGTGTTGAATTTTTGAAATATTTATTGAGAAAAAAAGAGTCTATTTTTATAATGAAATACAATACTTTGCAGCCCTTTGGGCTAAATAAGGAATGTCATTGGCAAAGTTTTATTTAATTTAACTTCTGTTACGTTATTTTAAATAATGCTTATGTTGCTTTAAAGTTTTTAATTAATTAATTAGTTGAATGTGTCTTAGAAAGTTATAAATTGGTTCGCTGTGTGTAGGTAGTTTACTCTGTAAAGGCTGTTTGGCCGAGGCGCTAGGAGAATACTGTTCTTTTTGGATTATTTATATTGTTGCTGCTATTTTCACTGTGCTGTTCCACTAGTTTTTGCTGTGGAAATTAAAGCTCTTTCATCTGGAATTGGAGTCATTGTTTTTTTCGGACGTGGTATTACAACTAGATCCAATCTAGTTTGGCTTTGTCAAGGGAAGCTCATGCGTACAAAAGTAGATGGACGTCTTTGAGAAGGTCGCCAAAGCAATAGATGAGAGGAAAATGGTGTAGCATCTGATAGAATACCTCCACTTGGGTATAGTTGACAAACTCACCAAAATGGTCATAAACACATACATAACTCACTGGATTGACAGCTGTCTCATAGACAGCACCCAAGAAGTCCAGATTGGTGAGACCACGTCAGTTAAGACACCGGCCACTAGTGGGGTACGTCAGGGCTCCATTCTAGGACTGCTCCTCTTTGGCATTTGCTTCTTAGAAGTAAAGGCTATTATCAAGGGCCTTGGGCAGATCGAGTTTGCAGATGACTGCAAATTGGGAGCTATCACATATTCCACCAATGACACTAACATCATACAAGACTGTATAACAGACACAAATGATTGATGCCAAAGTCAAGGATTAAAACTCAATGCCAAAAAATGAATTAAAGTGCCATTAAGGAAAATTACCACCCAGGCTAATTACTCCATTGATAAGGCACCCCTAAGTGTTGACCTGGTAGTCAAGAATCTGGGAACTTAAGTAGACAGTAATCTCAACTTTGACCAACACGTGGCCAAAGTATTAAGAAAATCATTCTATGTCACCCAACTTATACAGCTCCAAGGAAGTCAGACTGCCACTTTATTCAGCCCTTATCAGATTCACCGAGTATAATGCCCCCTTCAGTATTTAATAGACCAGACATATGCAACAGCTGGAACACTCAAAAAGGTTCCATACTAGGAGAATCCAAGGTATAAACTAACAGGTAAACTGTGTCTGGCACAGAAGGCATCCTCAGACCCATTTCTGATGGATTTTATATTTACATCAGCAAGTCAAACTGCATCAGAAATTCTCAGTCTAGCAATCTAACCCTTTTCTGCAACATCAAAAGAATAATTTGGGGGTCCAGGTATATTTCACAGAGGATACCGCTCCTACAGAACAGAGACCCCATCCCCATAAAACAAAGCTCATCCATGTCTTTTTTCAACTGCAACTTAGACCTATGGATGGGAAACAGAAAATTTACCCCAGGACTGCACCCTGTCTACTAAGGGAGAGATGCAACTCCTAAATGCTTTATCCCATGTGTGGGTTCCCTCAAATTATCTGTAGTATGATCCCAGTTATTCTCATTAGGGGTAATACATAATTATCTACCATGAGATGCTTTAATTCAGTCTATAATGAAATTAAATAGGTTATTTTAATCACAAAAAGAGAAATTAGCTAGGCTTAAAATGGCCTGCAAAGTCATCCACCCTAGTACTCACCTATGAACCTATAAACACACTATCTTATATGGATCACCTTAAAGCCCTGTCTCTATCCTCGGTCTCCTAGAGGTTACAAAAAGGTGATCTATGTCTGGCAAGTCCACAAAATGAACATCAGAACCACTAGATCCAAGGATTTAAATTTTGCTTGGGGCATTATTAAGACATGCTGGTAAGACACATATGTCTCTCATAAGATCCCATGCTCTGAAACAGGCTCCCCTCCCATGTGAAGCAGAGTCTACCCTAACCATTTTTAAGCATAACCTTGGCCAATGGATTGGAAATTAGAAATTCACCACAGGTCTGGCCCTCATATCTCTGACAGACAGAGGCAGACAGCAGTGCCCAAACTAATATACCCTCCACATATCCTCTAGAAGCTTCCTAATAAACACCCATGATACACAAGGACACAGTTTGGTTGGGTTTTATGACTAGGTTTAGAAAGACCCTGGTAGCTTTTAGCCTACTATATACTTATGAACCTATGACACAGGCCTTTTTATAGTTCTAGGGTTTAACTGCTGAAATGGTGTATATTTTGGTTACATGATTAGCAGCAGCATTTAAAGATAGGTATGTACGTTTAATATGCAAGATTTGGGGAATGGAAAAGGTTGCAAGTACAATATGGTCATGTTACAGATGGTCATTCTTAATCATGGACAAGGAAACTATAAAGTAATGAGTCACAGTGGATATATACAATATTGGTATAACTCAGGTACAACTAGTTCTAGCAATTACATGCCTGTAATGGTTGGGGGGTTGGCATAATAGTTAAGGTGTTTAACTCACAGACACAAGCTACAGGGTTTGATTTTCACCTTTGAAAGGGAAATTGGCTAAACTTAAAATGGCCTGCAGGGTCAGCTAGACGAGTGCTTGCTTATGAACCTTAAGGGCATCATTGTCCATTAATGATACTGCTATGAAGCTAGTTTGGGAAGTTACTAGACTGCTCTTCTGGGAAATGAAAAAAATCATACCTGTATTCTGCATTACAAATGCTAAAGTCTTTAAGTTTCCTCTGTACTGCCTCCTCTAGGTTTTATATTTTATTGTGTGTCTTACAAGTAAATGGACACATGCTTCATTGTAAAATTTGGTAGTTTTTTTTTTTATTTTTGCAGAAATGAAAGTCACTGAAACTGATTCTTTTTTTCCATTTTTTTCAGAAATGAGTCACTGAAAACTGATTCTTTTTTCCCCCATTTTTGTGATAACTTGGTTGCCCAGCATGGGTATGACCATTTATAATGGGAGCAGAGGATACGTAGTTCTACTTCCATGACTTTAAGACATTAAAGTGTAGACTAGAAGGTTATATAACATTACAAATAAAATATAAAAAGATAACATTCAAGGATTTCATGATAAGAAAAAAGGCAAAACCTGGTTGTGGGGTACAGTCAGCACTTCTGAAATTGTACAACAAAATTTCCAGAATGTACACGCTCTTAACAAAAGCAGTGAATGTTTTAGACAGCATAACCAAACTGACATTCGGAGGGGGGGGGGGGTTAATCACTAACTTCATACAGTAAAAGCATTGCAAATATACCAGAATTGCTTTAGTTTAAATTGTAATGTACCTAACTGCACAAAATACATTACTTCCAATAAGTTACACCAGTGTACAATTTACATATCTAGCTACACCCTTGCATGGTAGCATGGGAAGGATAATGTCAAAGTCAGAATTATTATAAGAATATAACACTTAAGGACAGATGAAGCAATCAAATTAATATTCATGAATGATGATTGTTAACACAGAATACTTTCCACGTTTTTAAGTGAAAGTAGTATGTTTTTGTGTGTGCGCATGTGTGCGTGTCTGGCTGTCCATTGGTCTGTCCTTCTCCTGTTATGCTGAGATCACCATAATGGAGGAACCAACAATCACTGATTTGATTATATAAATTATGGGGTTCAGTAGCCGCATTTCTCAGCATAAACATTGAAAGATTTGTCCCTATACAAAACATGATCACACCATCCCTCTGGCACTATGTAAAAGAAAATAGTCTTCTTTATAGAGGACTCTTTTCAGCAGATTATTTTCCAAAGAGAGAGAGAAAGATCACGAATCTTGCTTCCCTGCAGCAAACCATATCCATACTGCCTCATTCTAGTAAATCACAAATAAGTTTAATTTTTTTCAAGTATAATTTAAAATGGACTGCATGTAGAGATTGAAAGGTACTCATAAGGTTACTAATTCATGAAGAGTTTTATAAGTCTAGCCATTCATTCCCATGACATTTTTTCACACTTGTAATTAAGTACAAATAAACTGGAACCAGCAGAACATTTACATATTCTTCATTGTCATTACCATCATCAACCCTCTTTTCCCATGGGGTTGGGGTGTTGTCTCAACGATTGTCATCTCTATCTATTTAGTGCCACTCTCCTGCCTTCTTCAACACTTATGCCTGACTGTCACAGGTCTTTCACACAATCCAACCACCTCTTTCCTGGATACCCTCATTTATGTCTGACTGTCACAGGTCTTTCACACAATCCATCCACCTCTTTGATGGATACCCTTATTTCTTCTTACTTTCTTCCTGTCTGTCCCAAATCTTCTTCACCAGATTGTCTTCTGCTTTTCTGCACATGTGCCCAAACCACTGAAATCTGTTCCCTTTGACCTTTTCTGCAATTAGAGCTACTTTTGCTTTTGCCCTTATGTTCTCATTTATTCATCTGCCCTCCTTGTGCATCCTACCACCCATCTCAGGCACTTAATTTCCATTACCTATAGCTTCCTCAACTGCTCTGCCTTTACTGACCAGGTTTCTGTACATACAGTAGTACTAATTGCACCCCTGTTTTGTACACCTTACTTTTCAGCTTCTTTGGCATTCTTCAGTCATGCACTACACCTGACAATCTATGCCAGTTGACTGCAGCCCCTCTGATTCTAGCTTTGACCTCTGCATGTAGACTTCCTTTCTCCTCAACCACCCCTCCCAGGTACTTGATGTTATTAAGCTGTTGCACTATTTTCTCTTCCTTATCATAGGTTGGTACTAGGCTACAAGCCTAGCCATAACAATTCCCTGGCTATTTCTTCCCACCCTATTTACTTCCCTGGACCCCTGTCTAGCAGGGCAACTAACATAATCCCCAGGGTGAATTTCCTTTCCCCCATCCAATCGTCAAGGTTCCCTTTGAAGAGGGCCAAAGAGGCACTCTGCTTGACATGTATGGGCAGTCTATTCCAGAGTCTGAGGAGTCTCTGGGTCAAGAACCTATCCCTCCAGCATGTTTTGTTTATTGTGATGACAAGATTTATATCCCTGGAGCATGTGGCTCTGAGGGATTGGGATTTTTTTAAGTGTAGCATGTCCAACAGCTCTGGGTTTGACATGGCCTTGTATGTTAAGCAGAGATCACCTCTGAGTAGACGATATGCGACAGAGTATAGCTGGAGTTTTTTAAGGCAGTCAGTGTAGGGCATCTGCTTTAGGCCTGTGACTTTTTTAGTGAGGTATTTCTGTGGCCTTTCTAGTTGTTGCAGATGTCTTGAGAGGTACATACCAAACGGGGCATTGTATTTTATAATGAGTCTAATGAGGGATGAGTACAGTGGGACAATATCAATATCAATTCTCAGCTTTGTCTGCCATTACAGTTATCTTATCTGTACTCAGTTTCATCCCATGTTCCTTCACTTTTGCATTCCATTCCCCTATCATTTGCTGAAGTTCTTGCTCAGATTCTGCCTGTAATACCACATCATCTGCTTATAGCAACTTTATTGATCTGTCCCCTCCACCCTGCCTACTAATGTAGTCAATCACCAGTATGAACAACAGTGGGCTCTGAGTTGATGTACACCCATTCCCACAGGGAACCCCTCTGTGAGACTGAACACTGTAATTGAGTTATTGGGTCCTTGTACATACATTGCCCTAATTCTGCCAGTGTTCCTGGGCTTCGAACCACTGCCCAAATCAACTTTCTTGGGACCTTGTCATATGTTTTCTCCAAGTCTAGGAATATCCATTTGGATTTCTTTCATATTTCTAGCGTCTTCTCAGTTTTCTGTCTCACTGCAAACACCATGTCAGTTGTGCTTATTTGAATCCATACTGCTCATCTCCAGATGTTCTTCATTCCACATTGCTGCAGTCCTAACCATTGGGTAGTCCGCTGTCCAGTCGGCCCGAATACCAGAGTATATGGCTGACGTCGGTCAGGGCGCATTAGACTGATGTCAGTACGTCAGGGTACTAATGCGCATGACCGACGTCATATCCCCAGTCTTTTTTGCCGCATGGTCCGATGCAGAAGCAGTTTTGCGAGTGCAGGTTGGCGTTCTGAAATTTTCTGAAGTCGGAGTTTCAGACTGAATCAGAGTTGGCTAAGTACCCCGTTGGGGAACATTTTGGTTTTTTCTTGCCTCAGTATTTAACCGGATGTCAGAAAAAGTGAATAACTGTATTTCTTGTGGGAAACAGATACCTCATAGGGATTACCATACCTTGTGTATACCTTGTTTAGGCCTGAGCACGGCGTTGTTGGATGACGCTCTTGTGCTAGGTTTAACAAACGCACTATTAAGAGACGGTTAGACTGTGCCAGGTTAGTGTTTGGGAAGCGTTGCAATTATAAAATGCCGTCGGATGCTCCGGCGCCCGCCCAAAAAGCGCAAGGACAAAACAGCGAAGCCTAGGGTTGATGAACCGCAGTCCCAGACGTCGGTTCTTTAGAAGGCTCGGTGGAGCCGGAGGTTTTGCCAGGAGTTTCTTTGGAGTCTCAGGCAGAGACTTTACTGTTACAGGATGTGCCTTCTCAGGAAGTAGGCCAGGCTGAGGGGCTCTCAGGTAACTGTTCTTCCCTCTCTTCCCAAGGTAGTTAGAGCTTCTCCTACTGTTTCCAAAACTTCTTTGAGAGGTAGGCCAAGTTCAGCTTCAGTGGGGGCTTCTCCTAGCACTTCAGGTTCTGTGCCTGAGAAACATATGCTTAAAATGGCAGAGGATTTAATTACTATGATTAGAGGCTCTATGCCCCCTCCTGATAAGAGGCCTAGGGTGGAACCTGAGTTTGAGTGTTTGGAACAGTATTCAGAGGCTTCAGAGTCTTCTGCGGAAGACTTGCAGGAGTTTCCACCTTATTCTGATTCTGATGTGGATGATTCCACACCTACAGCTTCTCCTCCTGAGGATTTCTCATTTTCAGAGACTCTGCATTCCATGAGAGAACACTTTAAATGGGAAGGCCAAGATTACTCTGATTCCAGGAAAAGGCTTAGGGAATTCTTATTTTACTCCCAACATAGGCCCTTAGCTATACCTCCTGTGTTGAATGTGGTGGAAGATGTTTTGCAGAGGCTTCCCTGAACCCTGACTCTTTGCCTCCTGCTCCTGTTAAACCTGATAGGTACTATAGGGTGCCCGGCTCATAAGTATTTGTTTAAGAGTCCTAGGGCGGACCCAGAAACTGTTTCTCAGGGGCCTAAAGGTGTTAAGGCCTCTGTGGTTAAAAATCCTGTTCCCACTGATAAAGAGGCAAGGGCTTTGGATAGGTGGGGAAAAAAAAGTGTATACTTCTTCCACTCTAGCCATGAGAGCGTTGAATTGTCAGTTTCACATGCTAAAATATCAAAATTATCTCCTTTCACAATTGAAATCTAAGGTGGATGCTTTGGCGGAAGGTATTGAGTGTAAAAGAGTTGCTGGATTTAGTTCATGTGTCTGAACAAGTGGGTAAGCATTCTTTGCAATGTGGTTTTGATGCTGTACAGGCCTCCCCGAGGGTGGCTGCCACTAGTTCTGTTCTTCGCAGGCATGCCTGGTTGAGGGATCAGAATTTAGCTGAGCATGTTAAGACAAGGATTTTGGATGCTCCTTTACAGTCTGATGTGTTGTTTGGTTCGCCTGTGGAAGCAGTTTTAAAGAAAATGGAGGACAAAGCTAAGTCTATGCAAACTGTTAAAGATTTTTGCAGGTGCAGCCACCCGAAGTTTAGTAGAAATTGGCCTGCTAAGGGGTGGACATATCCTGCTTATGATTCCCAGTCTAGGGGTAGGTCTAGACGTGGTAGGGGCAGAGCTCAAGGTTCTTTAGGCCTAGAACAGGGAGTTCACCTGCTCAGACTTCTGGTGAGGGCAGGGGTCAGTCCTTTCGTAAACAGACCCAATGACCTGCCTTTTCAGCTGCCAGTAGATTCTCGCCTGGCAGCTCCTTTGGGAGGAAGACTGTCTCTTTTCAAAGAAAATTGGGATTTAATTACTCAAGACAGATGGGTGTTGGATATCATTCACCACGGTTACAGGTTTTATTTCCATACATTGCCCCTTTCAAAGGCATGCCAGACGTTCCTCCTCCACAAAGAAAAGAGGCTCACAAGCAAATTTCTCAGTTACTCCAGATGGGGGCCATTCAGCCAGTCCCTGTATCAGAAAGGGGCCTAGGATTTTATTCTCGCCTGTTCCTAGTACCAAAGAAGGGGAACACGTGGGGACCAATTTTGGATTTATCTCTCCTCAACACTTATCTGGACATTCCCAAGTTCAAGATGTTGACGTTACAACAGCTTTTACCTCTGCTGGGCAAAGATCACTGGATGGTAACTTTAGATCTCAAGGAAGCTTACCTTCATGTGCCTATAAGGCTAAGTTGCAGGAAGTATCTGCGTTTCCGAGCTGGAAATTCTCATTATCAGTTCTCTGCATTGCCCTTTGGCTTATCTACTGCGCCCAGAGTATTCACAAAGGTTCTGGCCCAGTGATAGCTTACTGCAGGCTACAAGGAGTTCAAATCTATGCTTACTTGGACGACTGCCTGATTATGGTTCAAGAAAGGAAGATCTTCTACAGCATCTGGAATATGTTATAGCAGTGCAGATGCCTAGGGTATTCTGTAGAACAGGAAATAAAGTCCAGTCTAGTACCCTCTCAAGACATGTGCTTTCTGGGTGTGAGACTGGAATACAGCAGCCCAGATGGCCTTTTTAACCGGACAAAACAAAAGAGTCTATCACTTTATTTCCATCAACTATCTCATCAGTCCGCACTGCAAGGACTGCAAGGCGACAGTCCTTCAAGCATTAGGGGTTCATGGCATCTTGTATTCTGAGTGCTTCCTAAATGCCAAACTGCATATGGAGGAAGCTACAATGGTATCTCAAAATGTATGGACAGCAGCACTGCCAGGATTTGGACACTGTCATTCAAATAATACCTTGCCTTCAAAAAAGAATTTTGTGGTGGGCTCAGGAATGTCACCTAAACAAAGGGATTCCTCTGTGACCCGCCAGAGGCGAGTCAGATTTAACGACAGATGCCTCGGACATTGCTTGGGGAGCCCATCTAAATGGAAAGTGGATTACAAGACAAGTGGCCTGCCAGACTACAGCATCTACATATCAACATGAAGGAGATGTTAGCAGTCCAGTTTGGCATTAATGGCTTTCAAGGAGTTACTTCTTCTCCAGGGCAGGTGTTGATTCTAATGTGACAACACATAACTGTCATGCGGGTAAGCATCAACAAACAAGGGGGAACACATTCTCACCCACAGTGCAGGCAAGCAATGATTTTATGGGAGACTGCGCCTGGCTTGCAAACTAACTCTTTTCAGGCAAGGTTTCTGCCGGAGCACAGAACTCCTTAGCAGTATGTGTTAAGCAGACAAATCATGGATCCTCAAAAGGTTTTTTCCATTTTTTTCAGAAATGAGTCACTGAAAACTGATTCTTTTTCCCCATTTTGTGATAACTTGGTTGCCCAGCATGGATATGACCATTTATAATGGGAGCAGAGGATACGTAGTTCTACTTCCATGACTTTAAAGACATTAAAGTGTAGACTAGAGGTTATATAACATTACAAATAAAATATAAAAGATAACATTCAAGGATTTCATGATAAGAAAAAAGGCAAAACCTGGTTGTGGGGTACAGTCAGCACTTCTGAAATTGTACAACAAAATTTCCAGAATGTACCACTCTTAACAAAAGCAGTGAATGTTTTAGACAGCATAACCAAACTGACATTAGGAGGGAGGGTTAATCACTAACTTCATACAGTAAAAGCGTGCAAATATACCAGAATTGCTTTAGTTTAAATTGTAATGTACCTAACTGCACAAAATACATTACTTCCAATAAGTTACACCAGTGTACAATTTACATATCTAGCTACACCCTTGCATGGTAGCATGGGAAGGATAATGTCAAAGTCAAATTATTATAAGAATATAACACTTAAGGACAGATGAAGCAATCAAATTAATATTCATGAATGATGATTGTTAACACAGAATACTTTCCACGTTTTAAGTGAAAGTAGTATGTTTTATGTGTGCGCATGTGTGCGTGTCTGGCTGTCCATTGGTCTGTCCTTCTCCTGTTATGCTGAGATGCCATAATGGAGGAACCAACAATCACTGATTTGATTATATAAATTATGGGGTTCAGTAGCCGCATTTCTCAGCATAAACATTGAAAAGATTTGTCCCTATACAAAACATGATCACACCATCCCTCTGGCACTATGTAGAAAATAGTCTTCTTTATAGAGGACTCTTTTCAGCGAATTATTTCAAAGAGAGAGAGAGATCCGCGAATCTTGCTTCCTGCAGCAAACCATATCCATACTGCCTCATTCTAGTAAATCACAAATAAGTTTAATTTTTTTCAAGTATAATTTAAAATGGACTGCATGTAGAGATTGAAAGGTACTCATAAGGTTACTAATTCATGAAGAGTTTTATAAGTCTAGCCATTCATTCCCATGACATTTTTTCACACTTGTAATTAAGTACAAATAAACTGGAACCAGCAGAACATTTACATATTCTTCATTGTCATTACCATCATCAACCCTCTTTTCCCATGGGGTTGGGGTGTTGTCTCAACGATTGTCATCTCTATCTATTTAGTGCCACTCTCCTGCCTTCTTCAACACTTATGCCTGACTGTCACAGGTCTTTCACACAATCCAACCACCTCTTTCCTGGATACCCTCATTTATGTCTGACTGTCACAGGTCTTTCACACAATCCATCCACCTCTTTGATGGATACCCTTATTTCTTCTTACTTTCTTCCTGTCTGTCCCAAATCTTCTTCCAGAATTGTCTTCTGCTTTTCTGCATGTGCCCAAACCACTGAAATCTGTTCCTTGACCTTTTCTGCAATTAGAGCTACTTTTGCTTTTGCCCTTATGTTCTCATTTATTCATCTGCCCTCCTTGGCATCCACCACCCATCTCAGGCACTTAATTTCCATTACCTATAGCTTCCTCAACTGCTCTGCCTTTACTGACCAGGTTTCTGTACATACAGTAGTACTAATTGCACCCCTGTTTTGTACACCTTACTTTTCAGCTTCTTTGGCATTCTTCAGTCATGCACTACACCTGACAATCTATGCCAGTTGACTGCAGCCCCTCTGATTCTAGCTTTGACCTCTGCATTTAGACTTCCTTTCTCCTCAACCACCCCTCAGGTGCCAGTGTTATTAAGCTGTTGCACTATTTTCTCTTCCTTATCATAGGTTGGTACTAGGCTATCAGCCCTAGAGCCTATACAAGCCTAGCCATAACAATTCCCTGGCTATTTCTTCCCACCCTATTTACTTCCCTGGACCCCTGTCTAGCAGGGCAACTGACATAATCCCCAGAGTGAATTTCCTTTCTCCCATCCAATCGTCAAGGTTCCCTTTGAAGAGGGCCAAAGAGGCACTCTGCTTGACATGTATGGGCAGTCTATTCCAGAGTCTGAGGAGTCTCTGGGTCAAGAACCTATCCCTCCAGCATGTTTTGTTTATTGTGATGACAAGATTTATATCCCTGGAGCATGTGGCTCTGAGGGATTGGGATTTTTTTAAGTGTAGCATGTCCAACAGCTCTGGGTTTGACATGGCCTTGTATGTTAAGCAGAGATCACCTCTGAGTGAGCGATATCACGACAGAGTATAGCTGGAGCTTTTTAAGGCAGCCAGTGCAGGGCATCTGCTTTAGGCCTGTGACTCTTTTAGTGAGGTATTTCTGTGGCCCTTCTTGTTGGTGCAGAGGTCTTGAGAGGAACATACCAAGCAGGGCATTGTATTTTATAATGAGTCTAATGAGGGATGAGTACAGTGGGACAATATCAATATCAATTCTCAGCTTTGTCTGCCATTACAGTTATCTTATCTGTACTCAGTTTCATCCCATGTTCCTTCACTTTTGCATTCCATTCCCTATCATTTGCTGAAGTTCTTGCTCAGATTCTGCCTGTAATACCACATCATCTGCTTATAGCAACTTTATTGATCTGTCCCCTCCACCCTGCCTACTAATGTAGTCAATCACCAGTATGAACAACAGTGGGCTCTGAGTTGATGTACACCCCATTCCCACAGGAACCCTCTGTGAGACTGAACACTGTAATTGAGTTATTGGGTCCTTGTACATACATTGCCCTAATTCTGCCAGTGTTCCTGGGGCTTCGAACCACTGCCCAAATCAACTTTCTTGGGACCTTGTCATATGTTTTCTCCAAGTCTAGGAATATCCATTTGGATTTCTTTCATATTTCTAGCGTCTTCTCAGTTTTCTGTCTCACTGCAAACACCATGTCAGTTGTGCTTATTTGAATCCATACTGCTCATCTCCAGTTTTACATTCTACTTCTCTGTGTATTTGTTTGTCAATCACCCTCTCCAAACTTTCATGCAGTATAATAGGAGTTTGATGCCTCTATACTGCCCAAAGTTGTGTATGTCCCATTTGTTCTTGAATACTGGCAGCAGTATGCTTATTTTCCAGTGATTTGGGATACTCCTTTCTCTTCATAGCTTGAGCTGCTGTGCAGCCTCTCTCTTGTTAACATTCAGGTCTTCAGCCTTGTCTCTGTTGACCTTAAAGCCTTCTCTGACCATTGCTGGCACCTGATTGTGGCAACCAGTGGTTTATGCTGTGGGGCAGCTGTTTCACTCAGGATGACTTTGCAATCACTGATTCTAACCCCTAGGAAGAAGTATATCTGAGTTGCATGTTGGCTGCTCGTGTATATGATCTTGAGACTGACTCTCTTGCTGAACCATGTGTTGGCCACCATCAACCCATTTGCCAGGGAGAATACTAGAATGGCCTCCTCTTCATTATTCCTGTTGACCCACCCATGTGGACCCAGGCTCTCCTCATATGCTGTTCTGTATGTCCCAATATGTGCATTCAGGTTACCCATTATTAACAATAATATAAGTGTCCTGATTTATCTAGTATGTCCTGCAACTGCTGTCTGAATGCACCGTTCTGCTCACTATCATAACCCTGCTGTAGGGCACAGGCCCAGATTATGAATACTGCCTGATCATAACACTGTAGTTTGACTGCCATGAGACTGTCTCCAATTTTGATGACATCACTCACTGTCTTCTGAAGCCTCTCTCTCCCCTCCTTTTCCTGTCAAAATGCGAGTCCCCCAAGGATCTATCCTTAGCCCATTACTATTCAATACATTCACTAAACTACTCTACACCTCCCGTCCAAAGTCATCTCTTGTACAATATGCAGATGACTCCACCATCATCATCATCGCAGATACTCCCTCTGACCTTATCTCTGCAACCCAAGCATCTTTTAATTCAGTTGAATCCTGGCTTTGTGACAACCAATGTTGAACCTAGTACAAAACTACTAGGAGTGACGATAGATGACCAACTCGTTTGATCTACATGTAAACAAATGCATCAAAAAGACACACCAAAAACTTGACTTTCTTTATCGAAACAAAAAGTTCCTAACTAACAAAGCAAAATTAACCCTCTCTCATGCATACCTCCTACCTAGTCTTCTATATAGCTGCCAAATTCTTACCAATCCTAACTCCACACTACTAATTAAACTAGAGTCTACCTACAAGAAGGTTGCCAGATTCGCTGCTCACCAAACTTATAAATCGCATCATTGTCTTTCACTAAGATACCGAAACTAACTGGAATTACCTCATCAGCTTCTACTCCCTCAACTACAAATAATTCACTCTATACCACACTTGAAATCCTTCTGCCCTAGCCTATCTCCCTTCATCTCTCAATATTCCCCCACTAGGTCCCTACGTAGCTCTGACCTTAAATTACTACAAATATTCAAACCTAAGACTAAAATCAGCTGCAACCTCTACAGCTACAATCCTACCATATCATGGAACAAATTACCACTACAAATCAGGTCCTTCAAACATCCAAATCAATTCAGAACTGCCACTACAGAGTACCTCCAAACTCACTGGTCCTGCCACTGCACTCATCCTCCCTGATCTAGCCCATTAATTCATATATAATCACCAAAACTTCAAACCTTTTTAGCTCGTAAACCTCTTCAGAGTATCACCCTTCGTCTCCAGCTCTTATCTCTATTTCTAATGTTGCATATCTCATGAAATAACTACATACACTATGAACTTTTTTCACTGTTAATTGAAAATGTTTGTATTGAATAATTTCCCTCATGTATGCTTATTGTGTTTTTTCCCCACTATTATTTTTCTGAAAAAATGCATTTTGTTGTATGTATATACTGTAACCCACTGACTCTGTTACCACTAAAAGTGTAAAACTATGGAGCTTTTCTCCCTGGGCCTCCACTGAAAAAGGGCTACTTAGCTCAGTCGGACTATCCCGATCAACAAAAGTAAAATAAAAATAAATAAATTGAACTTTGTGCAGGGGAGGCAAAGACCTTAACCTTTATGCAAACTAGTCAACATTTACATGTTATCCCTTTCCATAACAGACAAGGGTGTTAAATCTGGGTTGAATTTGTGGTTTCCCATCCATTCATCCAGACTATATCTGAACAGAGTAAGGAAAGCACTTTGCTTTATGTGGAAAGGAAGACCATTTCAAAGAAGTGGTATTCTCTTTGATGTGTATCTACCCTATAACATGTTCTATTTATGTTGTTGAATAAATTAAGATCATTTGAGTGTGTATTTATGTCATCAATGGACTTGTAGATATGTAATAGATCTGACAGGACAGTGTCTGTTGAGGCTCTGCACACAAGGCAGAGATCACCCCTCAGTAGCCTGTATGATACCTGGAATAGGAACAAGGCTTCTCAAGAAAATGGGTATACCAGAAACATACTGAAAAGTTCAACTCGTACACAAAATGCAAATGGCAGATTATGAAAGAACACTTGTCTGAAAATGCATTTTTATGCAGGAGGATAGGGTGGGCGCCCCTAACTCTTGCTACTAATTATAATCACTTCTGATATACTCTCAGCATGCAGAAAAGGTAATACCTGCTCTTTTTTATTATAATAATCTCCAATACAGCCAGTACTGAGAGAAAAGGAAATTGCATGAAAAAATATTTCACTTTTCTGTGGTTTCTTAAAAATAATCAAAACTGTGTTTACATCTGTTTTGTTCATAAATTGGGAGAAATGGCTGCCCAAAAAACTTCATTAGGGTTAGTAACTTATCTCTTGATTTTTTACCAATTCTCACTCAAACAAAAATGGAACAGCTTACAAACTGCATCTTCTTCTTCTTTCGGCTTTTTCCGGTTAGGGGTCGCCACAGCGGATCACCTGTCCGCTCATGATTGGCAGTGGAGTTTTACGGTGTCGTGTTGCCAGCCCGACGCCCAACCTTCCACAGAAGGCACACACATGCACGCACTCACACCTAGGGCCAATTTAGAGTGTCCAATCCACCTACAGCATGTCAACAAACTGCATAATCTTTTTAAATAAGCTGTTAAGTTTTGCTTCTCCAAGGTGCTATCATCGTGACTGTCAAATGGCCAGAGTAGCATCTGAAAAGTACCTTGTACCAGCCCACTTATTTCACTACTTTACTGAATCCTGTCAGAAATGCGGAATGTGGAAAACAGTGACTGGCTTATCAGCTCATTTTCTTCCAGCTCTGTACTGAATTATTCTGGCTCTTTTCTCCATCCTTCTGTCTTAGTTGTGAATATATGGAAGTATTACACATCATTCTAGGCAACCATATCAATTTAGTAGTATAACTTATGTCTCTAGTTGAAACAGGAATGAATCAAAACTAAAACACAACTAACAGCAGACCAAAAACAATTACAATGAAGACATTGTCAAACCCTCAAAAGCATTTTTTTTCTTTTGCAGGGGTAAGCCTTCCCTAATATGGGATCCTGACACATATCACTCATCTATACAAATTCTGACTTTGTGCAAATTAAAAGTAAAGAGGAACGATAAAAACAAAATCTACTTTCACCTCTTATCAGAGTTCCACAAAAGTGCTTAAACCAGAAAGTAGTAAATTAAAAGCTCACTTTCATGTCATCACAGTATTCTGTTCATACTCTGTTCCATTCTTGTTGAAGACATTTGCCTCAGTCAGTTAACACTTTTTCAGTACGATAATGATTAACACACACATAATGTATCTATGTCCATATCTACAGCTAATCTACACACACACACACACACACACACACACACACACACACACACACACACACACACACAGTAGTTTTCTATGTATTTCAGCTGAACTACAACATTTCACTGCCCTGTCTGTTAAGTAAGAACACAGTACAATGTTATAATGTAAATTTTATATATGCACACGTGCACACAATCTCAAGAGATGTGTTTTAAGATGTAGAAATATCAATATTTGTATATTTCCTTGTGTGTGGAATTTATAACTGTGCTTTTTAAGCAATAATCTATTGTTTTAAGAATAATATAAGTTGCAATTAAAGTTATCATTGACACCTTCTTAAAATATTTTCTTATTTCCTCCCTGTGCAATCAATTTACTGCCTTGTATAATATTTGATCTTTTTATATTTTACCTTATTATTAACATATTTATTTGTTTATAAAAGGTTGGTGACATCCCCATTTTTGAACACACGGAGATAGAGAGAGAGAGACTGGATGTAATTTAATGTAATTTAATATATATTGATTGGCTCATTGAAAATAATGTGTTAACTGATACTTTGGTACTAAATCAGTTTGGTTGGTGAAGACAGTACTAAGAACACAGGAAAGGGGTCACTGGAGCAGTATCAGTTGCACCTCCTAGAAAATATCATGTAAGTGTGTGTGTGTGTGTGTGTGTGTGTGTGTGTGTGTGTGTGTGTGTGTGTGTGTGTGTGTGAAAGAAATACATTAGGCTCAGACTGAGGTGGTTAAAATCTTAGAGAGCCAATAATTTGATCACTAATTTATAGTTCTGCAGTACAAAGCTTATTTGGGTGTGGCACATGCTGGTCATAACCTGAGAGAGGACTGCACAATGGATGTAAGCTCTTAAGACCAATCACACCCCTTACATATACTACAAGTAGTAGCAGTATGGTGTTCAAGCCCTGTATCTTATGTTTTCTCACATATTTGATGCCAGTGTTACTAATTTAAGGTGAATGACCCCTTTGTAGCCTGATATATACATATAGACTGTTTGCTTTAGCAATGCACAATGAAACAATTAAACTATAAAAACATTTATCTGAACCAAAGTACAAATATTTTATTACCATCTTAACAGCATTTATCACTACTCTACCTACCTTATCTATCACTATATCTATGTGTCATTCACACTAAGAGTAAGAATAAAAAAATATCACTGCAGACACAAACTACACACACACATCCCCCCAAAAAATAAGTACCTAAATAAAATAACTCACAGAAACAAAATCTATACTTATTAAAATGAAAAAAATACATAAAAAAAATCAGACAAGTAATAACAAGACAGTCAAAAAATTAGCTGACACACTACACGAGGCATCTTAAAACTAAACTTCACACCTTAATGATATTAGCCTTAACTCATTACACTACAGTAACAACACCACATAATAATCTAAAACAATATAAATATAGAAAATTACCCCAAAAGGACAACAAAAAAACACAGAAAACAAATTTATAAAAAGTTAAACCCCGGATTCATGAAGCAAGGCGCAAGGCCGGCATAAGGCTTGCGCCGGCCATGCGGCGTAAATGTGGAGTAGTCGCGCAATATGCATATTAATGAAGGTGCGCAGCCACCACAGCCACGTGCATAGGAAATGTGCGCGAGTGCAAGGGGCGTATCGAAGTTGCGCAGGGAGGTATGTCAATGTCGGCTTCCGAGGAGCAACCTAAACTGCTGAATATTATATTCCGCCAGCAATAGTAATCGTACCTATCAGTGTCCGTGAAGACTGAAACGTATGCAAAGCAGAGTCCCTGCGAACAGAAAATGAAGACTCAAACACAAATGCATGGTAGGGAATAACGGGTCCCTACCCATGAACAAATGACAGGAAAACCGTGTGCCTGTAGTCCAACGTAGTGTAGATAGCTATACCATGTGGAAGTGAAACGTATCAGATGTTAGCTCGCTGCCAGTAGGTACGCCCAGTCCCTTTATTTGAGGGAGGGAACATAGCTGTGCAGATGTGTCCATAACAAAATACACGAGGAGAAATGTAGATATAGGTAGTGACCGTATGTCTGTATCATATCCCACAAGCCATGTAAAAGTCACATACAAAAGGTATGTCCGTATTTCACATACCAAATGTGATAGGAAATAGCATACGCATGTAAACGAAACAGAAGGAGCATATAAACGAGCCATAACAACATGGACACATGTAGGCCGAAAGGAACAGTATGATCCGTACCGTCGACCAAGATTACCACCTGTCCCACTTTGCGAGCGACAGTCCCTCTGTGGGCAGATGTGTCCTGACACAAACATGTAAAACTGGCAAATGTCCAGAGAATATAGGACATAATTCCTCCGTAGACGTCATGCAATAGTTGCATTAAACATAATTCACTGGACGTATAATACAGAAATGTCATAACAAACAGAATAAGATACCTAAATGCTACAAGAATAAGCTTAGATATAGGCAATAATTGTAAGTTCTATCTGCCGAACTGACCGTGGGTATGTGTCGGCTTGTAAAATATGCTGTGTTCACCGCAACTGTCACAGTAGGGTTGTCACCCTTACAAATGGCCAAAGTGGGGCATGTTTGGTACAGACATCAGACTGTACAGGCCGACACAACGGCCAGTACAAAGGACAGAACATAACTGTTTTGCCTACAGAAAAGCGTATTCCTGTAGCATTTTAGTTGCTTAGTCTGTTTCTCATAACAGTCAGGTATTTTAGATACAGAATTAACTGTTTAATGCAACTATCACATAAAATATAAGAAATATGTTTGTCCTAAACTCCCAGGACATTTGCCATGTTGACAATTACATGTCAGGACACAACTGCCCAAAGAGGGACTGTCCCTCGCAAAGTGGGACAGGTGGTAACCCTATGTCACACTGTGGACAATTGAAAAGGTGGAAACACAACCGTTGATTGTGGGGAGGCAATGTCCACAATAGTCAGACATGTGTAAGGAATAGCTTGGACATAGGAAAAGGTGCCATCCTACCAATGAGTAGAACAGGCTGGCAAAATCCAGAAGACAGCTGTATAATCCAAATGTGTATGTGACACAGTCGAACGGGTAGTACCCAGATACACCAACCAAGTAATGAAAGTGAAGTAAGGGTGTGTACCTATGTGCGTGAGGTATAGCATGTGGACAGCAAACATGGCAGGGTAGTCCACACAACCATAAAAGTACCCGACACATGTAGGGTAGTCAATGTGTAACTGGCCATGTCATGGGCCAACAACCAAAGTAGTGCTCTATGGGGTGTGAGTAATTCGCGTGTGAGGGGTGTATGTTTAATGGTAAATTCCTCAAAGGCGATACTTGTGTCGTATGCAGAAAAGGTGAACTGGAGGTGTATGAGGGGGCAGCGGGTGAAGTAGAAAGAAACACAACCTCATGTAGAAACAGCTGCAAGACAAGCAGACAGGCCATAGTGTAGAACACAATCCCACAAACATATGAATATGGAAATATGCGAGACAAATGTATACATACGGCATCATCACATACCCACAGATGGGTCCTGATGGAGCTCGCCATAACAAACGCAACACACCTGGATGCATAATAGCCTACCCAGCATACCCTCCACAACACACAACCTGCCACCATACCAGAACGTCCACCAAATCCAGCCGTACTTGGTCCGCTGGTTTGTTGCAGAAACAGCTACACACAGTGACCCCTACGCATATGTAGTAGGTATTGTCACCCTAGGCAGTGTCTGGATTGAAAACCATGTATCCCCTGCAGGAAAAAAACCCTGCACGTTTTCGTGAAGCCACAAAAATCTTCGATATCTAACTTGTTTTCATCTTGACCAATTTTTGGAATATCCCTCACGGGATGACCAACTTGTGTAAATAGTAGAATGGGTATGACGACATGATGTCCAATCCAGTAGCTATCTGGACACAAGTCAGAACGTGCAATGGAGGTCCATGACACTGTCCAGCCCTAAGTGGGCATGCATAACCTACCACCCAGGATAAAATACCTTCCCGTGATGCACGTGTCCAGACACGAATAGGAGGGAGAATATAATGCACACATTTGCAAAGTGGAAAATGGCATGAGGGCGAGGAAGACACTACGTAAACAGGTTAACCCTGATCAAGTGTGAGGGACACTGACTGTGTGCAGTCATGACTGACTATACCTGTCAACCTGTGTGAGCAAGATATCTGGACAGAGCCATGAATATAAGTGAGACAAAGGTCCAAACTCAGGGACAATCTGTAAACATATCTCTTAGAAACATAGAATTTGATAGAATAACAGTTTGCACTTTGGCATTAATGTCTGGAGTATGAAGTCTGAAATCCAACTGTCTGTCAGCACGTTCCGACTGCAGTCATTAATGCTGAGCTACTGCTGTGCCAGAACACAACAGCGTATTAAAGAGGTCCATGCCATACCACTCAACTGTCCGGATATTCGCAGAATGACTAGGGTCACCACCTGTCCCACTTTGTGAGTAACAATCCCTCTGTAGGCAGTTGTGTCCTGTGAAAAAAATCAAGACATAGCAAATGTCCTGAGAGTTTATTTCCTAATTTACTTTAATAGTTGCATAAAACGGTTATTTTATATATGAATCCTCAATATGTTATGTGAAGTAGCATAAGCAATTCAAATGTTACTAGAATAAGCTATTATATGTACAAAAAGATTAAAGTTCAGTACTATGCATGGCTGTAGGTATGTTTTGTCCTGGAAAATCTGACATCTCTACAGAACATGTCCCACTTTGGGCAGTCGAAAAGGTGGCAACCCTAAGAATGACCACAGGTTCGCCCCATAGTGTTGGTGTGTGCCTCCGACAATCTGCACCAGTGTGGTAAATAGCTGAGGATTGATGTCAGTAAATAATGAGAAATATCCTGAGTATAAGACTCCACAACCTGCAGAAAAGTCATGCTAATGCAAGACCTAGCATTCTATCAATGTTGTAAGCTTGTAAGAGCAATCGTTAAAATGTGTCCCTAATTGTCCCCCCATCGTGTAGGTTTTGCACAGGTTTGGTGCTCTAAGAGGTATGGTCCATACATATTTACAGAAACAGCCCTTCACACTTCTGTAATGTACAACCGCATACCTGTAGTCACTTCATGTCTAAAAATAACAATACCCAAATGACTGTATACAGGTAATAAGTCAAATGTGAATGTGAACACCTCTCACCGGGGAGTATGGACTGTAACAAACCCACCCATAATATGTAATGCCAACAGAATTAGCTGCTGACAGGTGCCCAAACACCTGTGTCTATAAACACAGGTAAAACTTCAAAATAGGGAGGTAAGCCCTGTCCATATGCTTCGTCTGACATTTGACCTCGGCCAGGGAAGTTCCGTTCACTAGGTGGACAAGCCTAAACCCAGATCACTACATGAACACCCTGCCAATCAAAGACCTGTATGTGGCTGGACTATATGCCTTGGTGTTCTGCATACCCTCGGAGTGATTAACAATGCAGCCGGAGTCCACAGCAGTAGGCAATAGGGAATGTGTAAACATATCTCTTAGAAACATAGAATTTGATAGAATAACAGTTTGCACATTGGCTTTTTCCCAGCAGGAGAATGGATGCCTGTGTCATAGGTGAAGCGGTAAGGCATATGTTGTTATAGCTAAGTACTATGGGTATGCATATCAATGAAGGAGAACACCAATAGAATAGTGGTTCCGGTATCCGGCCAACGTGAATGCAGTCCCGGTTGACCTACGACCACTGCACATATAACCTGAAAGTGTAATTAAAGCGTTCGTGCAGTACACACATTTAAATATGTAAAGGTGAACGTGTGTTTCGCAGTAGTCCGTAAGCTGGAATACAGATATGTAACTGTTACGGTCAGAATTATGAAAGTTCACGGAAGCACAATTATCTATGAAACATACGTAACCCACAATAAGGATATGCAAGTGCGCCTGCGCATGTGTAATCTGCTCACAGAATAGAAAATGAATGGTGTTTTCCCCACGTTCCATGTACATTGCTCGTACCTGTTAAACCCGTAAAGTACGAAACCGGACAAAACCATGACAACAACTGGTACAAATAGGGACAATCCCCAGATATTGCCCTAACAAACATAGAAAGTGGATAAAATAACAGGTGTGTCACTAGCATGGATTCTCTGAAGGGTATGAAGTCGTAACCTGAAATGTTTGTCATTATTTACCAACGTCAGTCTTTAATGATATGCCACTAACTTGCCAGATAGACACAAGATTATGAAAAACGGACCACAAATAGGGACAATCCCCAGATATTGCCTAACAAACAGAGAAAGTGGATAGAATAACAGGTGTGTCACTAGCATGGATTCTCTGAAGGGTATGAAGTTGTAACCTGAAATGTTTGTCATTATTTACCAACGTCTGTCTTTAATGATATGCCACTAACTTGCCAGATAGACACAAGGTTATGAAAAATGGTGCAAAGATAAGAGGCCAACAGCTGTACATGCAGCAGAAATCTGTACAGTTGAAAGGTATGATATGGAGATATATATACACATATATCCACAGACGTAATCCAAAGCAAATTATGAGATGAGGAAAGTACAGACATATGTATATATGTACAGATATATATATCTATACACACATGATACATGAATAGATATATACACAACAAACATATGCCCATGTACATATAACACATGTACATAAACAGGTCACGGTATCGCTAATATGGATAGACAGACAGACATGCATGAAAGGAGAATACACCGATGGTTTCCAAACCATTTCCCGGAAAGTACCAGTGTGACAGGGCCTGCAAGTTCTTCACGTTAAACATGAATATAGGTGTCCTTTTCAGGACCCCAAAAATTGATCCGTATGAAGAGCGAGCCGTCATAGATGCTAAAGATGTCACAGCTGCAACTACAATATAGCTGTACATGCAACAGTAGCAGGTGCAAGGGTAATAACACATGGGTAGATTGAATGTATGACATACGAGCTGATATCCGCAGAGTGGGGAGTGCTTGGAAGTGTCCTCACACTTTATTATCGCTCACATTAAACATGTCTAATGGGTACTGTGGAGGTGTGTCAGGTATGGGAATCATGGGTATGCAGAATTGGGCCAAGGTGCTGGTTGGCACAGATCTATTAGGTACGCCCCATGGGAGTGATCAATATACCTATGTGGGTATAGCACACACCTATATTCACCAAAAAGGTGCAACCCACCCACTGGATATTGTGTAAACCATTGGGGGAAGATGTAGGGACCTATATCAGTGTCATGTAGGCGATTATCATGGATGGACACGCATATGACCAAGATGGTAACCATACCTGCCAGAATGTCAGAATAAGACAGCTGGACTAAGGCATAGTACACGACAGACAAATAGGGACTATATTAAATATACCTCAGACAAAGTCAGACCGTTGATAGAATAATTGCGTAGTCGGGAATACGAATGTTATGAGAGTTAGTAATCATGAAATAGAAATGTCAGTCATGATTACCTAACTGCACAGTCCGTCATGGCTTGCCAGCAATCTATTAGAAAGGCACATTATCATGACAAATGTAACAGAATCATAGGTCAAACCCCAGGGCATATACCCATAATGTGTACAGGTGAGAGGTATGAAGGTAACCCGTCCTAATGAAATGTACAGAACTAGTGATACTAGGTGGACAGGTGAGAAGAAAGACGTCAGGACAAATGACAAAACATGTACAACTCATAAGCATGTTTGTCCACAAATGTGAATTACAACGTATGGCCTGTGAAAGTCAATGTGGAAGGTTAATAGACTCAAACGACATGTGTCCCTCAGGGTGTCATGCAGTGTCACCGATACAGTGTCATGTCCACCATACTCGTACGTGAGCTCTGCCACTGACGGAAAGCGCAAATATCGGCCTACACATAAGGTACATGATGGAATAAGTAGTGTGGATAAGCACCTGTTGGCCTGTGTGAGGAATATAACCCAGTGGGTGGGTATGTTCAGCAATAGGAATGTAATGGTAACTGGCCTGTGATGGCGCCATGTATTGTGTGTATTGGCGTAACTGTACGAATGTGCAGATGTATGCCTCATATGTGTGGTGTGTTCCTCTCACAATCTGTACCTGCATACCTCTCAACTGTACAGATTTTTGCAGAATGTCCAGATTTTTGCCTCATATATTTGGTACATTTTTCATAAAATTGTGGTTTTCTGGCATATTAGTGCGAATCATTAAAGACTGAAGTTAGAAAATAATGAGAGACATTTGAGTTTCAGACTTCATACCCTTCAGAAAATTCACGCTAATGCAAAACCTGTTATTCTATCAACTTTTTAAGTTTGTAAGAGCAATATTTAAAAATTGACCCTACTTTTGGGCCTTTGCCCCACTTTTACTTATGGCTTTTCCAGATTTCCTGCTGTCGGAGGTTGAGATGTATGTGTACCTGTCTGCCAAATACCTAAGAAGTGACGTCATTAAATAATGATAAACATATGTGTTTAAGACCCCAAATCCCTCAGAAAGGGCATACTAATGCAAAACCTTTAATACTGCCAACTATCTACGTTTGTAAGAGCAATATGTAGAATCTTCCCCTATCTGTCCCCCCATCATGTTAGGCTTTGTACAGATGTTTTGCACTAGGAGGTTGATAGGTATGATCAGAAACAGATACATGTCTGAGGAAACAGCATTATCGACCGCAAGATAACAGAGAAGGTATGAAAAGTGCTGTAGTAGGAAGTTCATCCGCAGGTATGTGCTGACATGTCAAATGACACAGCAGTCTACAGGAAGTACCTATAGGGTGTCACCTTTACCAGTGATGACAGTGGGAGATACCCACAGCCATGCATACACCACAAATAGACATAGCACACAGCAAAGCCTAGGCCATGATACACGACGCCTTTGGCGTTTATGGATTGAGTGAGAGTACAGCAAGGAAAGATGATTGCCAGGCTATTCAGCAAACACCCGCAGGGGCGTGCAAGACCGCCCATAACACGAACATTGCACGGACAATGTTGGGATTTGCAACATACCCCATTTGTATGTGTAAGCTATGCAAATGATGTAATTATAGGTTTGCCACCTTTCCAAATGGCCAAAGTGGGACATTTGTGCTACAAACATCAGATTCTGCAGGGCAAAACATACCCACGGCCAGTACAAAGGACAGAACTTCAGTTGTTTGCATGAATAAAAGTTGATTCTTGTAGCATTTTTGTTCCTTATTCTGTTTCGTATAACATGTAGGTGTTTCAGATACAGAATAACTGTTTTATGCAACTATTACATACAATATAGAAAATACTTTTGTCCTAAAATCTCAGGACATTTGCCATTTTCTCACAATATTTTGTAGGACACAACTGCCCAAAGAGGGATCATCCCTTGCAAAGTGGGACAGGTGGTAACCCTACATAACTACGCGATACATGAAACAGTAAGCTGTCCGTGCAAGAGCAGAGTTATGTGCAGAAATGTACCTGGATGTTATGCGACTAACGTTTTGCACGTTGCTAAACGGAGCAATGACAGCTGCAAATACAGTACGAATACAGTCGAAGAAGCATGCCAATGTCCAAGTCCAAGGCCAGTGGCGGCTTTGTCCATTGGATATCAATGAACCAGTAGTTGTCCTCCCCCGATCCCTGGTGTGGAAGCGTAGCGCAGCACCACGAGAACGCGCTGCACTTCAACACAAGACATATGGATAATATACATACAAAATGTAGGTTTAGTTAGATGTTAGTACGCCATGCAGATGAATGGCAAGCTGGAGACAACATGGCTACTGCGTACTGGTACCTATATGTGGAAGCGCTCTGTCAGAGATGTAACAAAGCATTTGTAGGCAATGTGAGGCTGAGGATAGTGAATCACAACATGTCATGCCATATGGGCCAAGCCTCTACAGTGTAGTGTAGGTTAAGGGGACTATTAGAGTAGAAGATAGGTGAGAACAGGAGTGTGTATGTACAAAACACTGTAACCGCACCGGAGCAGTGTCACATGTGTGCTGTCAGTACTCAGTGGAAGACGCATGTCATGAGCTATCCCAGGGAACGTCAGGAGACTGACGGCATACGCCATGGATACCACCGATGTGACATGCAAACCTGCCCACAGTGTGTCTGTGCCCGTGCGCGCCAGTAAGCACGAGTAAGTATGTGTGCGCGCGTGTTAGCCCGTGTGCGCATGTGGAAGAACGAGTAAGCTAGTGTACGAATGGTGAAGCCCGTGTAATGTCGTGTATGCATTTGTAAGCAGGTATACATGTGTACTACACACATCACACATGTACTGCACACACAGACACACATGCTGCCAATACTACAAACATCAGTGAAATGGCACATGGATGGAGACTACATCATCAGAGGTAACAGTGCTGTAAACTATGCTACAGTGATGGTCATAGCTGCAATGCATCATGCCTGCTGAAGTACACCTGGAAGTAACACACTGTGTGTTAACAGCATGCTAACATCAATACAGTGGAATAAAGCCACTGTGTGCAGCAGCACCATGTTAGTCAGATCCTGCATCAATGTTACACATCACAGGTGGTGGCACAAGTGACATCATATGCACAGGATGTGGTGTTAACATGTCCAGAGCTGTCATAGAGCCATCCAATGTACACGTAGCTGTGTGTGTGTGAGGGACAATGGTTATTGCATGGCCCAATGGTGGTGCAATGGGTGTGTGTATGTGATAGCCACAGCTGTTTGTGGTAAGTGTGTGTGTCTGCATATACACAGGTGCAGCATGTGTCAGCCATATACAGGAGGTTGTGGGACAGTCACACACCGTACCTGCCAGGCTGTAGAGATCCCCATTACTGGCCATGGACAACCCTCCAACACAACCCAGTCCTGCACCTGTCAATGTCTACACATACAGTCCTGGGATCTGTACCACAACCTGTGGATAAACATGTGTCTGTAATGTTAACCTGTGGTGCATAGACTTGACAGTTACTACAGATGGATATGAGCCATACTCACACTCCAATGTAATAACTACCACTGACTGTTTCAGAGATCTGCATACGACCACTCAAAGGTGCTGCACTAACATTGTTTCCAATGCCCGTGTAATACCCAGCAACACAATAACCGGTCACTACACATGTATAAACCACGATCACTACAGCACACAGTATGTGCACTATCACAGAGCCATAGCAGATGTACATACATCCAAGGTGTTCACATACAGACAATGCAGCACAGTCAAGAGTGATAATCCCAACATACATTTTTATACAATATATATATATATATATATATATATATATATATATATATATATATATATATATATATATATATATATATATATATATATATATATATATATATATATATATATATATATATATATATATATATATATATATATATATATATATGTATATATATATATATATATATATATATATATATATATATATATATATATGTAGATACATACATACACACACACACACACACACAAAGGGTTGGGAGCAGAACATAAACGTAAGCACTGTACCACACGACAGCATAACACAGTTACAAAACGCGCTACCATGATCAGTGGATCACATGATTCGCACAGGCACACGTGTAGCCTGCAGACAGCAGCATCAAAGGCAAAGACGCCGCACGGATGTTATGGAGAGTGAATACTGTCAAAGCAATGTACTGTTGTCATGCAGCTGGAAACACACACACACACACACATACACAGACACACACACACACACACACACACACACACTTGGCAGGGCTGGGAGTCAAACATACAACTAACTACCCTAACACACTACAGCATGACGCATTTACAGAACGCTCTACCGACATTACTAAGCACAGCAGTCCCAGAGGCAGACATCTAGGTGCATGTCATCATCCGCAAAGGCAAAGACGTCGGTAGCAAACTGCTGTGGTGTGCAGCATCTAAAAGCAAGACTGAGTCCCCAGGCGGACGGGAGCATGCACGCAAACACACACACACACACACACACACACACACACACACACACACACACACTTGGCAGAGCTGGGAGTCGAACATACACCTAACAACCTTAACACACTGCAGCATGACACATTTACAGAACGCGCTACCGACATTACTGAACACAGCACTCCCAGAGGCATACTTCTAGGTGGGTGACATCATCCACAAAGGCAAAGACATCGATAGCAAACTGCTGTGGTGTGCGGCATCTAAAAGCAAGACCCAGGTGGATGGGAGCATGCGCGCAAACACACACACACACACACACACTTGGCAGGGCTGGGAGTCGAACATACACCTAACTACCCTAACACACTACAGCATGACGCATTTACAGAATGCGCTACCGAGATTACTGAAAACAGCACTCCCAGAGGCATACTTCTAGGTGGGTGACATCATCCGCAAAGGCAAAGATGTCGGTAGCAAACTGCTGTGGTGTGCGGCATCTAAAAGCAAGACTGAGTCCCCAGGCGGATGGGAGCATGCACGCAAACACACACACACACACACACACACACACACACACACTTGGCAGGGCTGGGAGTCGAACATACACCTAACTATCCTAACACACTACAGCATGACGGATTTACAGAACGTGCTACCGACATTACTAAGCACAGCAGTCCCAGAGGCAGACATCTAGGTGCGTGTCATCAGCCGCAAAGGCAAAGACGTCGGTAGCAAACTGCTGTGGTGTGCGGCATCTAAAAGCAAGACTGAGTCCCCAGGGGAATGGGAGCATGCACGCAAACACACACACACACACACACACACACACACACACTTGGCAGGGCTGGGAGTCGAACATACACCTAACTACCCTAACACACTACAGCATGATGTATTTACAGAATGCGCTACCAACATTATTGAACACAGCACTCCCAGAGGCATACTTCTAGGTGGGTGAAATCATCCGCAAAGGCAAAGACGTTGGTAGCAAACTGCTGTGGTGTGAGGCATCTAAAAGCATGACTGAGCCCCCAGGCAGATGGAAGCATGTGTACAAACACACACACACACACACACACATACACACACACACACACACTTGGCCGGGCTGGGAGTCGAACATACACCTAACTACCCTAGCACACTACAGCATGATGCATTTACAGAATGCGCTACTGACATTACTGAACACAGTACTCCCAGAGGCATACTTCTAGGTGGGTGACATCATCCGCAAAGGCAAAGACATTGGTAGCAAACTGCTGTGATGTGCGGTGTCTATAAGCAAGACTGAGTCCCCAGGCAGATGGGAGCATGTGCGCAAACACACACACACACTTGGCAGGGCTGGGAATTGAACATACACCTAACTACCCTAACACACTACAGCATGATGCATTTACAGAACGCGCTACCAACATTACTGAACACAGCACTCCCAGAGGCATACTTCTAGGTGGGTGACATCATCTGCAAAGGCAGGGATGCCGATAGGGAATGTATAGAGAGTGAGCAGTCTGAAAGCATATTACTGTCCCAAGGTAGACGTAGACAAACACATGGCAGTGGTGTGATTGGGGCAACCAAATATCTACGGAGCACTGCAACAACACTACATAGATACGGGACGTGCCACAGGCAGTACACCCTTCAAGACAGCAACCAGTGTGTTCAATGTAGGCATCCATCGTGACATTGAAAATGGGCACCTGTTGCCTGGATGACCACCATCGCTATACAGGATGTCAGTGGCCATGCCCACACGCTTAGTATCACACGTCTGTTTGGAAAGTACTGTGTGTCCATCTACACAACGGCGTACTGGGCATGCTCACACAATTAGCAGTTGCAAAGGGCCATCTTGCATGCATGCACACGGATTCTAAACACGGAAGGGCGCAGTTTGGAATGTACTGTGTGTCCATCTACACAACGGTGTACTGGGCATGCTCACACACTTAGCAGTTGCAAAGGGCCGTCTTGCATGCATGCACATGGATTCTAAACATGGAAGGGCGCAGTTTGGAATGTACTGTGTGTCCATCTACACAATGGCGTACTGGGCATGCTCTCACACAGCAGTTGCAAAGGGCTGTCTTGCATGCACATGGATTCTAAACACGGAAGGGCACAGTATGGTATTACTGTCCCCACGTACATGAAGGCCACTCACATGTATTGACCAGTACACACTCAGGAGCTATCACAGATGTCTCAAGTGCATATCACAGAGGCACACACTGCAATCTACAATGTAGCCCTCCAACATCACCATGTCATTGGACCAGCAATACACAGCCATACATTAACACAACACCGTGTGACTCATGACCAGTGCACTGTACATAGTTCTACAGCAACTGTGCAGACTACACATGCACCAACAGGGTTCCATCATGTGTTATGCATTGCAATGATACCACTGTACGTAACCAGGTCAGCTCTACACATACCTGGTGCCCTGGGTCTTACACAGCTGTGACAGATGACTGTCGCTGTACACCAATGAACACACATGTTAGGCTATGTCATACATGTAATTGCAGTGGATATGTGCATGGACCATACACACGACACATATGTACATAGCATAGCTTTTGCTGTCCTCCGTGCAGACAAGTGGCTACAGCAATCATACGCACGCAAATGGAAGATGGGTCCATGGCTGCTGAATGCTAACAGTACATGAGGCAGCAATGTTGATCAAGGACACATTCCCTCTGTACTAGTTACCCATGACACCCATCATATCATACAACAGTCCATGTGTTATGTATGTCAACACACATGTCCACCAATTGCAATGCATACAAACATGGCTACATGACAGGCATGTAGGACCAACACACATGTACAATCTGCAGTAGCTGATGTAAGTAACTAATCTGTGCCTAACTACAACATGCAGTTGCAATGCAGCCCCATCATTGACACCTGTATATGGTGACATACTGACAGTACAGTAGGATGTACAGCAGGTATGGATGGATGTGTGTACATAAAGTGGTGATCCACCTGTGTAGATGGATGTTTTCCGGGGATGGCTCACAGGTGTGTCACATGTCATACTGCCATTATATGTGCAAACAGTAAGCTATGTTACTGTTACTTGACGGTGGAGACATAAAACCTACACAACGGTCAGGTGTCACCGACAGTACATCACTCGACATCTGTAACACTTACATCCTCCCATGTGCATATAGCAGCACAATTGCCAAAGGTAGCGTTGGTACACATAATGCGGCCAATACTGCTGCATGTCTGTCAGACGTATCATCATATAGCAGGTGTATCATTCACAGTACTGCCATGTGTGTTTGCTTGTGTGACCATATATGCCACATATGGTGGGAAATACATCCCAATTGTTGCACACCCCTGTACACTGTTGTAGAGATCTGTACATACTGCAGTGTGGAAAGCATGACGTAGGCAGGTGTGGTGTGTGTATCACACACATCAGCTATCCATAAGTGTATGACATTTGTGGTCTCCACAGTGTGTGTGTGTATGCAGGTATGTATGGCTGTCTGGTGCATGGAGTGAGGGTGTATGCTACCATACAGAACACACAGGATCCCTAACCCCTCATGGTGATGCAGTCCACTACCCTGTTGATGCCATTGGTCTCAGCCGCACTGGCTACCTGTACATGTTCTTTCTCTGTGTTGCATCGTGTGGGTTCACAGTACTGTGACGGTGATGACCACATAGGCAAGGGTACTCACCTCAACACTACGGGGTGTGTGTTATAGTGTTGTTGACCCAGTGAGTGTGAGAATGTTCCTGTATTGTGACAGGGTATTACTGCTACACAGTGAGGCCTCATGCTATCAAGTGGCCTCTAACATTATCATTGACCAGACCGCTGTGTACAACCCCTGAACCATGTCAACATACCTGTGATGTGACCTGGTATGGATGTCACATCTCTAGCCACTGTAGCCTATTAAACTGCCCACATGCTTCTGGATCAGTATATGTGTGGACATCTGTGTTATGTTAGACTTTCCAACAGTCAGGCTGAGGCTATGTATAGCATGCTGATATTGCCATATGTGCCTGTGAGTACTCCACAGTTACACATGGGAGACTGCAAACAGTGCTACCTGTAGGCACATGCAAGTAGACCATAAGGAGGGAACCAGGGCATCATTACCAACACGCTGTTACTGTTGTTACTGAGACACATACTGTGAACATATAACAATGCATGCTAAACCTGTACTGCATGGTATGTCTGGTGCGTGTCAACAGTACACAGCTAATATAATATACACGTCTCTCACTATTCACACACAACTAATGTAATATACACTTCTCTCACTATTCTTACACAACTAATTTAATATACACTTCTCACTATTCTGTTCACCCTGTGCATCAGACCATTTGAGCATGTCCCTGCACCAATGGTGTGGATGACAGGGATGTGGCACATGCTTCATCATATGCACAGGGTGATAATGTTTGCCAGGGGCATAGGCTGCACCAATGGATGACATCTTGTGTGTGGGTAAGGGCCAGTGATATGATTGGACATGTCTGTTCAGTATGCATGTGGGTGTTGTGGTGCCCTACAGATGTCTTTGCTGTGTGCGTGTATGTGTGCACACAGTTTTGCCTTTTGTGAGGCCTACATGGGGTATTATTGACAGCTCCAGATTGTACAGACCAGGTTGTACAGCTCACTGTATCCGGCCACGGCCACATGAACTGTGCCTGCCAGAGGTTGCACGGGCACTACCAGGCGGAGGTACAGCTTGGCTACTGTCCGACAACACATGTCCACTGGAACCGTGTCACTGCTGGGAACGTCCAGGGCCACATCCATGTGGCCTGCTGTGTCCTGGTGTGGACAGCACAGCACCAGCTGCACTGCTACTGCTAGCAGCACTATGGGAGCGGGCATGTGAGGTGGCATGCTCACGTTGACCTGCACTAGGTGGTGTAGCTGGCCTATGTCTACGTGGCCTACGCCTCACTCCTACCAGATGTTCCAGCACAGACAGGTCATGCTCGCGGATTGCCATGCCACGGTCAAGGATTCCAACCATGTCACCCAATCGCCTGTCCAGAACATCAGCAATCTGCTGTTGAGCATTTGCCAATGCCTGGATGTTGTCATTTAGGGTACGGATAGCAGCCCACTGCAGCCTCTGCCATTCTCTGTTCTGCCGTTCAGCATGTGCCTGTGCCGCCATTACAGTCTGGTGATACCAGCTGCTGCGCTCTGTCCTGCAGGTACATGTCTGCCAGAGGTCCTCCTACGAGCAGCACCATCCACATGCCTGTGTGGCACATCTGCAGTCATTACACTGACACCATGGTGTGTAGACACACCTTCTGTAGCCACCACACGTTCCTGTTCCACTCTAACAGACGCTGACTGTCCTTCCTTTATGGCCACTGGTGATGCGGTATGTGTTGGCAGCAGAACTGTGTGCGGGGAAGAGGGGGACATAGCTGGGATGGCAACCATTGGCACAGATTCAGCCCCTGACAACCCTGCCTGTACCTCATGCATATGTTCATCACTGCTAGTATCTGTGGGGACACTAACATCAGATGGACCGCAGGAGGGTAACGCACCTACATCACCTGTGAATGCAAAGAAAGACTCTAAATTACAATAGACACACAGACACACACACACACACACACACACACACACACACACACACACACACACACACACACACACAGACACACAGATACACACAGAGACACACCATGCATGTGATTTGACAGATGGCATGCAACATGCCTTTGATACGGCAGAGGACATGCAGCTCAGAAATTAATAGTGTTAGTAAACATACCTCCCTGGGGTGCACACTACAGCAAGCAGGTGTCATATCAGTAGCCATGCAGTTCACACAATCATGGTAGTATGCATGCATCCCCGTGATACACCATGTGGACCAGAACAGGATAACAGTACACATGGCTGACGTGACCTTGACATGTAATCTGCTGACGTGTGCATTAACATGCATACTTGTCTGACACAATGGTGTCCTGACACATGTACAGCATCATAATGGGCATCACATTGCGGTGTTGTTTGTATGCCCTACAGATAGAATCATGTTTAGCAAATGTGCATGAGCATGGAAGGGTAGTGTGAGCCATCTACATTGCTATACAGTGTGAAGTACAGACACTGTGCCATTGCATGACATCATCTATATTGCTGTACAATGCATAATATGTACACATTGCATAGCCATAACTGCATGCATACCCATGACATAACTGTGGATTGTGACCCACAATGCTGAGGTGTATACACACCAAACCATGCTGTGTCAAGTGACAGGTCAGTGGAGGACCTACAGATGACACCCCTGCACAACAACTACAGGGTCTTAGCTGCCTGGCAACCATGTCCACACATAGTGGACATGTCAATTCACCATTTCCCACATGACATTGATGTACCACACACACGAGGTGCATAGCGAAAGGTGATGTCTTACAGCAGCAAGGGAAATGTACAGTATCTGCGGCCTGATGTGGTGTCAATGTCTGTGGAAGCTGTATAGGTGACTACTGTCATGCTATGACACAGTCATGATGTTCAACAGATCTTATATGGTAGACATCAGTGACACCTCCACTAGCTGTACACTTGCTTTTAGGATGTCCAGTGTACCACATCAACTGTATAATCAGTCAACTAAGGCTATAATTGGACCATGCGTGGACAATGTGCAACAGGGTGTACACATCCACTCGGGTGCTCTTCTCGGGCCTCCTTGGCCATGGGGCCTGTGGCCAAAGTTGGTGGATCCACTGCTGGTTGTCCCATATGCTTTTCCCAAGGCCCCTTAGCACCATCCAGGGGGCCTTGGGAAAACGGGGTATTTTTTGGGAATGGGTGGGGAAAAATTTGAGCCACCCCCTCTGTCTACATAGTGGACTCCTTCCCCCCCCCAAAGGGGGGGTTATTTGGGAAACCTGTGGGGGGAAAAGGGACTTGTTGGGTGGCAACCACCAGGTTTTCCCACCCCTACAACCCCTCCATGAAACTCCACTGTTGTATGACACTAACCACAATGGACCGGAAACACTTTTCACGTGTATCATTCATTGTAAATTCAATGTTCCGGGAAAAGGGACAACCGAACCCCAACAAACAAAAACCAACGGAACGGCCAAAAGGCAAAAATCTTGTTTAAAGGGCCTGAACATGCCTTTCCGCAACTCAGCACCAGATATGTTAGACAACCGTGAACATTACCGAGTGCAGCACAGTGCCTTGCAGTTAACAATCCTGTATATAGCATATTTGAAAATGGGGACCAGGGGATACAGTACACAGCTGGTGCCACATATTGCTATGTTGATTAACAAATGTACATGCAACAAATGGGTTAAAAAGGCAAAAGGGGCCCACAATTCCAGGTTGGGGGGGACCCCCCCATAAAGGGCAGTTAGAATGTGGATGGTTGAGGGTGTCCCCAATTTCCCAAAAGGTTGGTGAAGGGGGGCCTTGGGGGCCCCCCATGTTCCACTTGTTTGATTGAAAGCCACGCTGTCCCCTGACAAACCTGTGGGTTTGCCCACCTGCGGGAGGTGTTATCCACCCACATCGTTAAATCAGGTATGGGACCTCCAAGGCACCTCCCAAAAATTTTGGGCCCAAGGGCCTGGCAACCATGTCCACACATAGTGGACATGTCAATTCACCATTTCCCACATGACATTGATGTACCACACACACGAGGTGCATAGCTAAAGATGATGTCTTACAGCAGCAAGGGAAATGTACAGTATCTGCGGCCTGATGTGGTGTCAATGTCTGTGGAAGCTGTACAGGTGACTACTGTCATGCTATGACACAGTCATGATGTTCAACAGATCTTATATGGTAGACATCAGTGACTCCTCCACTAGCTGTACACTTGCTTTTAGGATGTCCAGTGTACCACATCAACTGTATAATCAGTCAACTAAGGCTATAATTGGACCATGCGTGGACAATGTGCAACAGGGTGTGTACACATCACATCTACTGTGTGGCTACATGTCTCTGGCCATCCCCCATGGCCATGTGTGCACATGTGTTGACCAAATGTGTGTGATGGCCATCTCACATGTCTGTGTTGTCCCATATGACATACACCCATAGATGTCAGATATGTCACCATCCACAGGGCTATGCAGACAACGGGTTGTATGTTTGGTATGTGGGGTATGGGTCATGGGATAGTGTGACAATATTGCAGCCAGAACACTACGTGTCTGGGACATGTCAGATGGCACATCACAATGCGTGCACCCAATGCAGGGGCATATAACACAATGGTGACACCTGTGGGCTGCCCATATCACAGCTCACTGTGTGGTACTGTTTGCATACCACACATGTTGTTCCACTGCATACTACATATGCCACCATTGTAGAACACCTCCACTGTTGTATGCACAGCTGACCACACATGTAGCACTGACAACTACTGTGGTTTCAAGTCGGTGTATCATTTCATTTGTATATATTGCACATGGTTGGCCTGTGTGAATGATGGGTGATGCAACCTGTATATCGTGACTGGAACAAACATCAAGTGTGCAACTGGTAACTGGCCACATGGCAAATAGATCTATGCTTTAACATGCCTGATACTGATGACAGTCTCACCTGCAACAGACTCATATCTATGCGGCACGTCAGAGGTACCTGTATAGGGGTGACACAGCAGTATGAACATTATCCCTGACTGTCTGACAGCCACAGGGTGCACTGTGCATGTTAACACATTCGCCTGTATAATAGCATATAGTATGCATATGTGTGCATACACAGGGTAGCATACTGTAGTATGCAGCATGTGTGTCCACATACCTTGCATATGTTGTTACTTTACATAATGTACAATGACACATGCAACTAAATGGGATATAATAGCCATATGTGCAGTACTGACTTACCAGGCAACTCCAGGCTCAATGGTTGGGAGACACCCACCTTCACGATGGCAGCTAGTGTTTGTGGATGCAGTTCTGAGGGTGTCCCCAGACTGGCCAGTAGCTCCTCGGTGTGTGTGAGTGGGGGCTGGGTTGGTGGCCCACCACCTGTTCCACCTTGTTCCCTGGTGATTGCAGTGGCACGCTGTTTTGCATGTCGTATAAAGCCTGTGCAGTGTCTGCGCACCTGCTGGTAGGTGCGGTTATGGCCACCCACATCGTTCACCATCCTGCATAGATCCTGCCACAGGTCATCCCGCTGCTGGGCATGCTGTGGCACATGGCTGAACAACACCTCGTAGTTCTCATGGAGGTACGGGATGAGGACATCATCGTCCTGGCGGCTGTGACGGCTGGAAGGCGGTAACGAGGCATTATCTGTAAGACATAATGATGGTGACAGGTCACAGTTTCAGAGATGTACAGAGATACTGCTGCACATACATTTCTATGACATCTAGTACATCTGCACAGTAATCTTTGCAAATCATCATGACACTGACACGACTGACGTGTTTGTGTCACACACATGTAACACCTGTTATGCATTGGATATCATCACCATATATGTGTGTCACCTCATTACAGTGTTCATACTCCATGTGAATGCTGTCTTGATGTGGGCATGTCTATTTGCCTGCACTGGTGTTCTTACCTATCTGCACATGCCTGGATGTGTCCACGGTACTGCTGTTGACCTTGATGCTGTGTATATATCACATATCAACACAGACACAGCCTTAATGGACTTGAGCAGTGACAATGCACACATACGCATGGACACCTGTACATGTATGTGTTTTCCATATACATCTACACAGCACTGTACAGCTGTTCAACATCCTGCCACGGATCACCTGTGTTGCACATGTGATAGACATGGGACAATGGCTAGTCATACGTCATTCGCAGGGATGGTTGTCAACCATAGCATGTACGGGCAAGGTTTTCCAGCTGTAACAGACAGCCAGTATGCCACCGCGAGGTGCATCAGTGCTGCATTACTGATCCGGACAGTTGATGCTACATCTACCATGCGACCATCACACCATGTATGACTGGGATGGCATGTGCAGCTTTGATGGACAGGGTTGCATGGTTTGGCAGGAGTATATCACGTGTATGGCACAGGGATCTGTCCAGCATGTGGCAATCCTAGTATTAGAATGGTGGCTGTCCATGACGTATGTCTTACAGATCAGGATATGGACATGTAGCATGTCCATCATTATGGTGTAGCAAGTGTCTTTATGCAAGGTAGACAGCATGCTGCGTAGTGGAGGTGAGGATTGTGAAGGCTGGTATTGCCCATCCACGCATGGCCATTACCCCTTAAAGGTGATATGTGATCCAATATTGGTCACCCCAGTGCTGTATATGCCTGTCCAATGATCTCCATGCTCATGGATGGTACTCTGTCATGACATGGGTACCTCGTATGACTACCCAAGGGGCCTGGAGATGTCTCCAAGGCAGGGAGGTGTACTGCACATCACCATCCCTTACACAGTGTCCATAATGTTGACCACAGCCTGGGTGGTAGTTAATGGATACAGGGATGTTCACCTAGTGGTGACAATGCTGATATCATCCATCAGAATGTGCACATATGTCACACACCTCACCCACACAGCCCATTCTGTATGTTGTTCACAACACTGTCACAGCTATTCCTCATAGGTCATGGCCATTCACATCCTTACATACACAGATGCCTAACATTTGTCTGTGTGGTATGGGCTACAATGAGGGTGGAGTACAACACATTAACCCTGTTCTACTGTAGCTGGCACTGGTGTGATATGCACATGTCACTCTGGCACCTTTTGTAGTTGTGAGTCTGTCAACAGGCACTGGTAGAACACTCCTGTGACATACAAAGGTATTTGTAATCAAACATTCGTACTGTCTTGTACATCTGTACTGCTAACATCTACAATGATAATGGTTCATGGACATGCACACCATACTCAGCAGGTGCCACCTATTATGACTGTCATCACCACTTGTGGGTGGATATTATCCAACACCCTATCTGTATTGTATGGTCATGCTAGGCACTTGTTCAGAACATGAGCATGTCATGAGCTACTGATTAATATAGCACCCATTCCACACCATTTCCCACAGGTACACTGGCTGTCCTAAAATTTCCAGCTTGCTTATGGTACAACAGCTATTGTACACAAATACCCAAACGAAATACCACTAATAAAAAACAAAAATGCAAAGGCCAGGAAACAATCCGTAGGAATAATCCACAAGTCAAATGGTGAACAATTTATTACGCTGTCAGAAGACTTCATCAGAATACTCTGTTACAAAAAAACAAGGCTCTTAAATAGTACTTTAATTATTCAATCTATCAATTAATTTAAAATCTAAGAACATTTAAAGCAAAACAGCACATTATAAAAACAAAGAGGTAATATTTTCCTTCTTGATTTTTAACTTGCCATTTTTTAAAAAACATTTAATATTAATCATACCATTTAAACCTGGACTCTTGTCAGATTTTAAACGAATCTGCCACATAGCTTCCCTTTGTTCAATAAAATTCCTAAAATCTCCCCCCCTCAAGTCTGAATGGCACACTTCTAAGACAGAAAATAAAAATTTTTTAAAATTGCTGCAAACTAGTGAATGCTTGAATAGTGCATTGGTGTCATTATGTGTCTTCATGTCATATAAATGCTCACGTATGCGTGTCTTTAAGCATCTTGTCGTCATCCCGACGTAATAAGCTGGGCATGTACTGCAAAGTCCAATGTACACTACCCCACTAGTATTGCAATCAATATATTCTGATACCTGAAAGGTTTTGTCAATGCTATCAATGACAATCAAGGGCCCCACAGAAAGAAACCTACAAGCATTACAATTATGACAAGGGAAAACACCTTTCTTATTAGTTTTATTTAACATCGTCCTGTTATCTTCTAAAGCTTTTTTAACATTAAATGTATTTCTAAAAACAAAAACTGTTTTTTCTCCCAATACTTTTAATATGTCCCTATTCCCTCTTATGATTTTCCAATTCCTTTGTATCACATTCTTAATAGCTAGACCATCAATGCTCATTCCCAGAGAACACACCGGACCCACTATGTTATTGTTAGTACAAATATTCAAACTTGTCGCTTGTGGTAACGTGTTAACCTTATTATCCAAAATAGCTGGATAAAGTGTGCCTCTTTTACTTGAAACCATATTGATGATATCATCCAACAAAATGTTGGGATACCCCCTGTTCAGAAACAGTTTTTTTATATATAAAAATTCTTGATGTAAATCAATTTCAGATGATGTCATACGGCAGGCCCTGATGAACTGTCCCTTAGGGATGTTTTTTATGGTATGTTTCTGATGGGCGCTATCAAAGTGGAGATAACTGTTCGTGAAAGTCTCCTTACGGAATATTTTGCTGTTAAATCTATTTTCTAAAAGATCCCATCTTAGGGAAACATCCAAAAATTCAACTTGTAAACCTACGTTTCCTAGCTTAAACTTTAAGAAACTGACCTGTTCGTTAATCTCCTGTACCATTTCTTTTACAGTGTCACCGTCCCCCTCTATAATGAAAAATAAATCATCAACAAATCTAAGGTATACTAGAATCTGAAACTTACTTCTTAACAATATTAAAAAGAACTCCTCCCACCACGTCATGACCAAACTGGCGTAGGAAGGAGCTGCAGAAGACCCCATGGCCACTCCCCTTTTTTGTCTGTAATAACAGTCTCCAAACAAGAAAAAATTATGATAAAGTAAAATCTCAAGAAATCTACAAATGGTAGAAATCTGCCCAGAACTAAATTGGTTATTTTTACTTAACAATAACCGGATGGCATCTATCCCCTCTTCATGGGGAATACACGTATATAGGGATTCAACATCTAAGGTAAACATAATATGTTTATTAAAATCAAATTCACCCTTATTGGCAAAATGGTTGATTTTATTTAGAAAATGCCAAGAATCCTTAATGAATGATTTCTGTCTGGTTACCAAGGGTCCAAGGGTAGCGTACAAAATCAATGAAATCCCTTCAGTGACTGATTGAGGGGAGGACACTATGGGCCTAAAGGGGGGGTTTAGGGGATTCTTATGTGTTTTGGGAATGCCGAATAAAAAACCTATTCTGGGATTCTCAAATACACATTCGTTTAAAATCTGACAAGAGTCCAGGTTTAAATGGTATGATTAATATTAAATGTTTTTTAAAAAATGGCAAGTTAAAAATCAAGAAGGAAAATATTACCTCTTTGTTTTTATAATGTGCTGTTTTGCTTTAAATGTTCTTAGATTTTAAATTAATTGATAGATTGAATAATTAAAGTACTATTTAAGAGCCTTGTTTTTTTGTAACAGAGTATTCTGATGAAGTCTTCTGACGAAAGCGGTAATAAATTGTTTCTACGCTATTTGACTTGTGGATTATTCCTACGGATTGTTTCCTGGCCTTTGCATTTTTGTTAGCTATTGTACACACGTAACGCACATATCCTGTGAGACATGGTTGTATATACAGGCATGTCCGACTGTCACGTACCACTGCTATTACCTGTCTATATGATGGATATGTCGTACATGTGGCAATAGAGCAATTGTCTCATGTACACATTCAATGCTCACCTCCCAACATACGACACTACAGCCTGTGGGGGATGCACTTATGCAGCCATGCTGGGGGTAATGCTGTCACCTACCCTGGCTGCACCTGACAGTCATGTGGGGATGTGTAACATTCGTAACACACCCCACTCATCACATAATCTCACATGATCTCCACCACAGGCCACACATACGAGGACAACTTGTGCAGTACCTCTCCATACTCTGTGTAGGCACCAGAGGCAGCCCCCATCACGGAACACAACATCACCAACTTATAGCCCACAGACTCATGTGTGCCCATCACATACAGCCAATAGGGTGTTATAACATACACAACACACCAGTCATAGGTGAGTCTGTAGGCGGTCACACTGCAGCCTCACACAGCAGGCTACACAAGGCGATAGTCGCTTACATCTTGCTGTCGGTTAACTGGCTCTGCAACATAACCTATGCACCCATGCCACACCTCACCAGGTATGATGTGACTGTCATTCTCCATGTTAGTGTGACTGCCCTGAGATGCCACTTCACAGACTACGTGTGCAGGGACATGCAATAGCTCACCAGTGTTGTAGCCCTGAAGGTGTGGGCCTAGCCCTGGGGAGCATTATGCATTCATCCGGACCCGATACCACTGTACAATGACTGACTGTGTTACTTCAACAGTTGCCTATGCTTCTGCTGTCATTCCACAGGCATCTGGTATCTGTCCGCTTTGACTGACCTGGTCTAACACAATGCTTTGGCACAGATGACCTGCATCTGTCAGCCCTGGGAGTACAGATCACATGTAAGGCTCTTGCTGCTTCTATACTGCCTGTCTTGCACAGTTTCCAATAACAGTCACCAGCAGAATGGGAACTGGCAATCAGGACATGGGGTCATGTGACACATTGCTTGCATCTTCCTCTGTGACACATGCAGGCAAGGCACACCTTATAATGCACCACTCCAATATCTCTGCAGTGACTGGGACCTGCCTCTAGGCTCTGCAGAGCACACCCACAATGACAGGTTATAGACAGACCATACCTTTCAGGCACATACCTGGAACGGCACACCCACAGCTGGGTGTTCCCATATCCCACTATGTTGTACACACATCCTGGCTAGTTACTTAGCACAATGCATCAGAGGTGCTCCACGTGCAACTAACTGTGTCCGGAACCGCTATACACATTGTAACAAGCTACAGATTCATCAACATACCCCACGGTTACCAGACCTCATTTGTTGGTGTACTGGTCAGTAGGGCTCAGACAGCTACTACTGATGTGTGACTGACACTACCACACACTTAACTGGGATAGCCACTCATGTACCGACACATCCATGAGTCATAACCTCCACTCGGCTGGATCAACCCATACACACCACCTCCAAGACCAACATTAACCTTGACATGAACACTACCAACATGTGACTGGTGTTCCACACCTGGGGTTATCCCTTCATTGATGGATTCCAAACATATGCTAATCAACCTTGTTAGCCACATCCCGGCACCACACCCTTCACGGCATACACAGTACATGAGTACTACAACACCTACTACAGACGTCTTATGACAGCGGTTGTTAACGTCATGACACCCGTGCAGATGGACAATTCACTTACAAATGCTGAAACATACCCCAGTGCACTTCATTAGCACATACACGACTGCATGGATCATGCTATTCCACACAGAGCCATGATGGTACACACCAGATAACAGACGCCACTCTGGTGGTCAAGTTCCATGGACATAATGTACAACAACAGGTGGAGGCTGTTGCACAGTGGTGTACAATCCCATGGGTGGGGTAGCTCACTGGTCAGCCTCGGTAGGGCCATGGGATCCCTCATCACATACTGCGACACTTTCCGGGGAGTACCACAAGGCATTATGGTGGTATGTCAGTAGTCGTTGGCAACACCCACATCTGCTCTCACATACAACAGTCACTCAGGAACATTACAGACCCAGGTGATGTTGGCAACATGCTGGCGGATGGATTCACTGCTAACATTACACCCTCTCACTCACTACATGGCCACAATCCATGCAGGGACATTGCGGTGTCCCTGCGGTCACACCTACACAGTACTAACCTGCACTCTATATGTCCTGGGACACTGGCCCCATGTCACCTTCTAAAGTCCCAGGCTGTGATGTCCACAAACCTCTGAATGACATGTCTCCCCACTAGGCCACCATATTCAGTAATAGCCTTGTATCAGACATTGTGGCCTCTGAATGGCACACAGCAACATTTATCACACTCCACACAGGTGGCACCACAATGCACAAGTGGGACTATAGTCCTACACACCTGACTGGACTGTTCTGCATGGCTATGGGGCACATCATCAAGGACGTCATTCACAGAGACATTGTTGGGCTCCGGTCCTTTGATGCCACCCGGGTTGGACTTGTTAGGGCCAGAGCATGGCCCCTACACCTAGTGGACTCCTTTCATACAGTTACCAGGGTAGTTGATGATGGTACGGGAATCCACACATCCTACATTGTCCTCTCATTGCCTTTCAGCACTGTTCTCCATTCTGGTATTGACAACATACACATCCACCTGCACATCATAACCTATGTCTCAGGATATTATGCAACGTGGCTCATGGACAGGACACACACAATGAGGGTAGCATACCATAGTACCTACTGCATTTCAGTTACATTTGCCATACCACAGTCCTCAGTCATTGGGCCCCTCATGTTCAGTATATGCTTCCCTGAGGTACAGGCTAGCACATAGGGACTTTCCCTGCCTAGCTTTACAAACCCCTGCATACAAAGCGCCATGATTGATCCACCAGCTGATACTGACTCCATCCATACGGGTGTCACTGTGACAGATACCTGATATGAATATCATGGCCTCAAGCTGAATGATACAAGGTGCATGAACATCACCTTTGCATTACACCATTCACCCACTGACTATCACATAGGTAGTAGTCCCCTACATACATGTCACATTATACATGTTTGTAGTACACACATATGTCGCACCCACTCCTGTGGTTACCGTATTGCCACTGTGGCATGGATATCCTTCTACGTGGCCACACTTATGTGTACTGGGTGTGTAGCTGGTACATAGGCACCCATTGTACCTCTGAACTCAAGACGTCTACATACATTCAAGGGTACACCACCCCATTTAGGGTGTACCTTACACAACAGCTACAGCTTTACATACCACACCATTGACACGCCATGACGTTTATTGAGCTCCGACAGTTAAAGTATGCGGCTGAACTACGGACACCACGTCTGTACACATTTGCATACTACATACTCAGAGGTGACCTCTGCTGAACGGACAGGGCCCATGTCCACAACAATATTAATGGATATACTCCACATATACGACATAAGCAAAAGCCACTGTGAGCAACATGCTCATGGATATGTGCACACACGCAACAATGAGTGGGATGTGCTTGAGGGTTACATTTCCAAACCGGTCACTCACCTTCCTTTGGAAAATGAGTCCTATGTACATCACGCAGGGACACTCAGTAGCACTGTTCATGTGATACCTCCCTTGGTGGTTGGGAGACACATGTACGCCAGGGATCACTGCAGTGGCTGTACTGTGCAGATGTGCAGGTAACACATGGCTCTGCTGTTCACAGGACACTACCCTAGAGAGGTGCCACTGGTGTGAACACTGTAGTTGTGCTTACACATAGACTTGCCAGACTGCATAGTACCCCACTATGAACCTGTGAAGCTATTACATGTCCTGTGTGCATGGTTACTTGGTAGCCCTTCCATTTAGATTAGCTATCATGCTATTGCAATGTCCTGTGCTACAAGCCATATGTATCCTGTTATTGTACATGCCAATAGACGATACCTTTGGTATGCATGATATGCCTGTTATGCTGTGTAGAATATCTGACATATCTACCTACAATACTATACATTACACATATTTCACATAGTATCCCATAATGCAAAGCATACTTGCACAGCAGGACCACCTTAGACATGTCATTGTCATTATATGCCCATACACATGCCTACTGTGACAATATATCAACATATACTATCCCCTGCTATGGCACGTACTTGTTGGACATACCCTACCACTGACGGCGGGTTGTATGGAAATGTTCTATTTAAAGCCCTCATGTAGCATCCCTTGTGGTGTCTGTGATGTGTACCTTGTGGCCCACTGCTGGACGCACAGTTTCTACATGCGTTAGTATGCCCAGCAAGACATCAGTACGTAAATACCTTTTCCCACTTTATGCATTGCGGACACTTTTAATTAATGCAAACCAGGCAATACATACAGTAAATAATTAATAAAAACATGCTATACATAAACTTACATACCGAGTGTTCTACATACCTTGTTATCGTTATGGACTTTCGTCTCTATCTCTCTCACACTGCTTAAACAGGTAGTTTGTATGAGCATATGGTTTGAATGTCTAGCAAGTCATCCTTATATACGTCGATACCTGTAACATGTGGTTTCCTCCCGCCAATTGGTGTTCCTGAGTGACTAATTACTTGCATATCAGCTGTGCAGCTACTCCATTCACCAGTTACACGCCAACAGTGGGGTATAATTTAATTCTCCACTCGGGCGTTGCCCATTTGCCCTACCTTCGGGGAGACAGCCTGTATTGTGTTTTGTTATGTGTAATTGCAACTGCTATGCATAGAGACAATTATACTTTGGATTCATGTCCCCCATGGATTGTGTGTGACAGCTTGAGTATGTGGTTCAACATGTGGGTGTTCCTGTCATCCCAACGTCTGATAACGGACTATTGCAAACAAAACCTGTAACATCGCCATTTGTTCCATTATATAACGGCTGCAATTTTGCATGGCGCCTTTGATTGTATCTCTCACAAGGTATGTTGATGGTTCTGCAGATGTAATTGACTAACTGGATGTTTGTGCTGTTATTGCAGTCTGTATTGCTATAGTTTCTAGTGTGGGGGATGTCGGTGGGTATACGTAGCATATACAGGTTTGTGGGGCTTGCATTTCTACATATTCCATATATATGTGTGTGGGCTCTATCCCTAATTAAAGAGCTATCAGTTAGTAGACTTATGTTACAGGATTGTACATTGGGCCGTTGTTAATTGGTTTCAATATAGTATGCAGGTGAGGTTGATACTTCCATACCTCCGGAATTGCAGTGATATGTAAAGGGATATATCTAACTGACAGCTATCCTGTTTATTTCTGTCCCAGATATTTGCAGTTATTGCGGTTGTGTTGGTAACAGAACCTCTTTGCCATGGGTTGCCACCTTTTCATATGGCCATTGTTGGACATTTTGCGGGACGCACAGCGGTGTTTACAGGCCAACACATAGCCATGGTCAGTACACAGGTTAGCACATACTTTTATCCTCAATACATACCTATTGTGGGACTTTGGCTACTTATCATATTGCATGTAACATTTACATTTTTTACATACAGGCATAACTATTTAATGCAACTATTACATTATATATGGGACATATTAATGTCCTACAATCCCGGACATTTGCCCTATGTAATGTTTTATGTCAGGACACACCTGCCCAGGGAGGGGCTGTCCCTCCTAATGTGGGACAGGTGGTAACCATATGCCTACGGCTAGCTATACCCACACCTACCATAATGATCTACCTCCGAGTTGACACTAACAGACACATGATGCGGACACATACACACATTACAGTCACACAGAGACACACACGGCACCCTCAACACACACATACACAGACTACGGTGCTCACAAACACAGTTGAACACAGTACCTATGTGGACCACAACACCGGCAGCGGTAACTAAATGTCCCTTCATATGTCAGCATGTTACACATTCCATAGTTGGCGGTATCCTATTCATTTGTACTTCCGAGGTGTTATGAATGTTGCTGACCTATCTATATATATTTGCAGATATCGCTGACTCCGTATATATCAACATATATCACTCTATCGCCCTTTCTATCTGTATTATATATATGTATATATCTGTATATATATATATATATATATCTGTATATATATATATATATATATATATATATATATATATATATCTGACGGGAAAGTGACAGGCAAGCTACACCTTTCATTGTGTACTTGTTGGTGTATACTGTTTCCTGGACTCGACGTTTGTGTCTGTACCTGTCACATTACACACCTGCTGTAGGTTAGGGTTACCAGCTGTCCCACTCTGTGAGGGACAATCCCTCTTTGGGCAGTTGTGTCCTGCAAAATATTTGTGAACATGGCAAATGTCCTGGGATTTTAGAACATACTTATTTCCTATAGTTTATGTAATAGTTGCATAAAACAGTTATTCTGTATCTGAACCACCTATATGTTCTAGAAACAGAATAAGTAAGTAAACATTACAAGAATGAGCTTTTATCTAGGCAAAACAGTGAAGTTCTGCATTTCATACTGGCCGGGTGTATGTGTCGGCCTGCAGACATCTGACGTATGTCCCACATTGGTCATTTGAAGAGGTGGCAACCCTACCATAGGTACATCTTGCCTAGCAATAGTGTTAGGTGATTCTATACATGATTGCATGTTCTACATCTTGCAGTGGTCGTTTTACCCTACAGAGCAGGTGCTATTAGTACAGGGGTGAATAATGCTGGTTTCACCTGTTCTGGACAACATTGACCGTGATCTGCGCGATATCCGGTGCAGCTTATCCCTGCTTCGCGCATATCCATGTAGTCATATTTAAACGTCGCTTACCAGCAGTGGGCAATGCATATTCCCAGTAACGTGTGCTAAACATGATCTGCTGACCTGCATCCAACATGCATTACTCGTGCCTTCAGGATTACGTTACATCCCTTGCAGGACATGGGACTGGGAACATGTACGATGGTCACTGCATTTAACATATGGCCATCTGGGATTTGTACACGTGTTATGTCATTTTGTAAGTGGAGTATACTACGGCTGTTACTCCATACTGCACTCACATGGGTAACTCAGTTAGTTTACATATTGATGAGTCCAGTTAATGGTATGTCCATGTGATGTTTACTGGATGTGCTCCGGCATTGGGTATGTATATCTCTGTGAGCCACACACGATACTGTGCTACACCTTCAAATGACCATGGGTGGAGCATGCTGGGGTGATGAATACCTGTCATGGGTACACCACATGCGTTGACACAACATCCATGATTGTATTATGTGCAGCCCCTCATTAATGCAGCAGGGACTCTGTGCTGAGTGTGTGCAGAACAGTGCTTACACACATGTGCTCCCACGATTGCCTCTGCTCCTCTACGCGACAGTTGGTACTCAATGTTGTGGCGACAGTTGACACTGTTTGCCCCATTTGGTGTATGGCCTCTGACAGTCGGCCGTGAGCCTACCGTTGTACCTGGGAACCTATACACACAGCACCACCATATGGTGATAGGCGCATGTACTGTTCAGGTGTTGACATTCCTTGTTCCTATAGCTGTTGTGGGTACAATGTTTGAGGGCTGCCTATGTGGGATTCACACAGTGGGCCACCTATACATTACAATTTACAGGTGGTCGTGCTTGTGTGTCATCCATTTTACTGTGTGTGCAGGTAGAGAGGTGTGTCAGTCCGTAGGGGTCTACACTGTCAGAGTATGTGCTATACGTTCCCTCTTTGCCAAGGCGTAGGCATATTGGGTACGCCTCCGTCTGCCTACTGGGGCTGGCATAGTGTGTTCATGGTCTGAATCCCTCTGTGCCTGTGATGGCATTGGCAATTGCGGTGGGCTATGAGGGCCTTCACCATTTTGTCCCTCCTGCAGCTGTTTCCGCAGGATCATATTATGTAGCATGGCACATACTATGACAATGTGGGCACACATGCCTGGAGAGTACTGCAAGGCTCCAACAGATGTGTCCAAGCACCAGAACCGTGATTTCAGCATCCCGAACACATGCTGTATGATGATTATGGTTTGTGCGTGTGCCTCATTATGGCATTCTTGCATGGGTGTGTGTGCATTTCTGATGGGAGTCATCATCCACGGCTCCAGTGCATAGCCAGCATCCCCCACAAGGTGGCCATGTGGGATGTCCCCCCTGACAAATACCTGATACAGCTGTGAGGCATGCCAGATATGGGAGTCATGGTAGCTTCCAGGGTTGCCAGCACACACATCCATGATAATGCCCTGGGCATTGCACACGACCTGGCAGTTGATGGAGTGGAATCCCTTGTGGTTTATGTAGCGCCTACCATGCTCACCGGGTGGTGACTTGATTTGTATGTGCGTGCAGTCTATCGCACCCAGTACCTCCGGGTAGTGTGCCACATGGTGGAAGTGACGCATATTGCTGGCCAACTCCTCCTGCGTTCGGGAGAAGTATGCATCCAGGAACTGGTGTAGTACCCTGGATGCTGATGCCTGTGAGATTCCCATTATATCTCCAGTTGGCCTTTGAAAGATACCTGTGGCTAGTATTCACATGCTTACACATACCTTCGTGTCCACTGGAATGGGTTCCCCTCTGTTATTTCTGGTTCTCAGGATTGGCCAGCACAGCTCCACTATTTGCTGTAAGATGTCCCTGTCCACCCTGTAATGCTCTACTATCTCCAGATCATGTAGCCCCTGGTAGGTTACCCTTGGTCTGAACACTCTTCTCCTCCTCCGGGGCCTGCGATGGTTGTCGGCATCATCCTCCACAACACCGTCAGTCTCTAACACATGCTGATGAATCACAGCTATGGCAGCTCCCAACATGTACATTTTAAAAGTTTCCCGTGTGTTTACACCTATGGTGCAGTGTTTGGGAATTCACAGGTGTGTGTAGGGTGCTTTCATACTTTATACTATTGTGCTGTGAACACCGATGATGTCATAGGGTGTGTATGTACGATCGTAGCTACAGGGTATCTTATGTGTTTTACTACCAGAACTACTATTGTGGTGCCTTTGGTGCTGAATTACATTTGGCTGCCGTGGATTACCTCTTGACCTTCCCTTTACATTTCTGCACGTTCCACCTACCATTTTCTAGCATGCATCCAGCAGCCTGCTTTCATTTGTACTTTCCTAGACCTGGCGTATCTTGCGTAATGTGTGCTATTGCCGGTCTACTGTCAGTTTGCTTTGCTCTACTATGACAGATCTCCTATCTTTGCAATCCAATGCCTCTCCTCCTTTCTTTGCATTCTGATGCCTCCCCTATCCTGTTTTGCAGGTTTCTGTGAGCAGACTTGACAGCTGCCGTTGATGGGCCGCCATGAGTTGATTGGTGTTGATTGCTCATTAGTACGCCAATTACCCTTCTTCGGCATTTCCTTCTTTTCTTCCCCTGACCTTCCTGTTTGTGCTATTGTTCACGCTGCGTGCATCCGCTTACTGGGCTTCGGGCACGTTTTCATCCCCGTACACATGAGCTTTTGGGCACCATGTGTGCTCTCAATTAAATGATTCTATACCTTCCTCCCCACCCCTGTCCTGCAGCTTTGCTTAGCAACGGCCAGGCCAGTTTGCATTGCTCCAATGTGCTTGCTGCTACGGTAGCACACCCCTCTGCTGATGTCATGTATCTCCTCTGAGCCACTCCGCGGTATTATAGCGCTGAGCTGTATAGTTCAACCTTCATCCGGCGGGACATTTGCGATTCAGTATTATCTGCCGCATTTGCATGGCATTGACTACTAATTCATAGTTACCGTGCCGAACACTGTCGCAGGCCCTTAGCAACCCTTGCACCTTGGTTGTGGTGTTCCATGCCTACCATTGTGTATTATGGTGTAAACCTGATTTGTATGACATTGCGATTTTATGACATTTTTATATATTTTCTTTATGTTCCAGTTTGTGCACACATGCCCTGCAGTTGTACGTTACTGTGGACATGACATTAAATAGGGGGGTAGTTAGGTTTAACTGTTCTACCCGCGGGCCATCTCTAAGCCATTATTCCTTGTGAGTTCAATGATCCCCACCTTGTGTTTGTAAGGCAAACAATTTATAGGGCCCACACACCACAGGAGCTCCCAACCAAAGGGATGTTACACTACCACACACCAACCTTTATACATACTTGCCACCTGCCCTACCAAAACCCCAACCCTACCTAACTATGTTATGATACTAGAGGACGGACGGACAGAAGCGTATTCGATTATACTTAATTAAATATTAATAATTAAATATTGTTTTTTAGGTATTGTGCATCTTTTCTTATGCCATTGACTGTGTATTTAGCCATTGCCATATGTTAACTTTGTAATACATGAGTCTGGTCCACTTCCAAAGCTCCGATGTTCTGTTTGGGAAAATGTAAACCGTGTTTTTTGGTTTACATTTCCGTGGGCTTACGCTACACCTGCACCACTTCATGAATCACTATCTGCCTTCATTTGCATGGTGCGACACTGCACATGGGGTGATTAGCATACCTATGCCGAGGGCTGTGCAGTTCTGGCGTACGCCAGTAGTGCACGTGGTATTGGATCGTACCTGAATCGCTCGACGGCCATATTTGGCGTTATTCCGCCTACGCTACGCCTGCGCCTGGCGCAAGCTTCATGAATCCCGGGGTGATAAGCCTTCTTAAATTCCTGTCCTGTAGATTAATCTGTGAATTTACTGCATCCCTCTGAAATGACAGGGAAACAGTAATCTGAATAAAACATTTGATGGGTCAAATTTGAGTGACACACAAAGTATCTTGCACTGTGCAGTTTGAGAACTTAGTTACTCATGGCTTTAAAACACATCAAGAATCTTGTTTTCTAATTGTACAGTCCAATATATTTCATGTCTCAAACATAAAACCTCCATGTAAAATTTACTTGTATCTACAGAAAATTAATCTTCACACATACAAGTATACCAGAAGGACATACTGACAAACTGAATGCCAAACAGGTTCTCAGCACACACCCATTTCCCACACTAGATAAGGACACAACACACAAACCTACATATGTAGAAATACTCATAAGTAACTTGCCAAAAGAGTAGAGACCCCCCCAAAAGAAAACATTATACATATAAAAATGCAAAAAAAATACCACAACCCATAATAACACACACACCAGTGTCTTAACAAATAATTCTATAAGGCATAACACCATAAAAACTAATGTAGTAGTGGCAGATGACTCCAATGAGAAACACACAGATGTCCCCCTCACCAGGCTGGATAAGGAGCAGGCTACAGTTAGGTGCCTTGTCAGATGCCAGGATCCTTCAAGTCACTCAACCAAAAGTATCAGTATGACTCTTTCATAGAGGTGAATGACTTGAGACAACCTCACTGGACTATATGAAGATAGACATGACTGAGCTTTCAGATTATGTGTCACAGGCAGGTATAAGTCTAGCCTTAAACAGCATACTACCTTCTCCAAGGATGATGCCACAATACAAACAAAATAATGATTGACTTTAAGTCATTCACACCACTGGAGCTCAGGATGTCTACACTGTAACTTCCAATGGACGGAGCCTAAGCCTTTTGACAGAATCAAAATCTGTTCTCATATTTCGAACAAATGTTCATATCTATGGAACCATAGGGGTTATGAAAGAAGTATAAATGGCAAACTCTCAGCACAAACTATTTTTATAGTGGTAGTATTCTTTAGGTTCTAGGTCTTAAATTGAATTTTATGTCACAGTAAACACAGTAACTATTACATGTGTAATATTTTGTAAACAACTTAAAATGTCTTAGCAACCCACTCAAGTTACCCACATACTGTCAGCAGCATTTTATTCATCTAGCTGAGAGCTCTCATATGATGCTAAGGAGTTCTGTCTGTGTTACTTCGTTGTAGAGATATTTGGAAAAATGTGAAATTGTATCTATACATATTAATATCATAAAAACAATTATTGCTATCTATTTACCTGCACTACAGGTCAAATATTAATGCAGTTGAGTTTGCCATTGTGTAAGCTTTAAGATGAAATCTTTTAAAACCTTATACATAGCATGATTTTAGAATTATTGATGCAAATATGAGCAAGCAATATTTAACACCTAGAGGCATCAGTAGTAGTTAACTGCAGATGCACCTGGAGGCGTCACATGGATGTAATGAGTTAACAATTGGCTTAGCTTCTGGTGTCAGTCCAAGGGGATCCAATATCTGTCAGCCTAGAAAGACGTGGTCAACAGGCCATGCTGCTTGGCCAGAGATGGTCTTCACCTGTCTCCTCTAGACTTTCAGATACTGGCAAAGGCATTAGCCACCCCTATTGTGCCTTTTTTTAGGCGGTGTCAAAATAACCAAAGACCCAACATAACAAAATCCTCTCTAGATATATTCAGGGTACTGCTGCTTAATGCTAGGAGTTTAAACAAGAAACTGCACTCATTGGAAGCACTCCTCACTTTAGAAGATGCTGACATCTGTGCACTCACTGAGACATGGTTCAAAAGTGTGGAAAGCACCTCAGCCATGCAGGGCTACAATACCTTCCATATGTTCAGACCACAATCTGAGCATGAAAGAACCAAAGAAGGAGGTGTATCCATCTTCATTAAGGATAAGTACACCTAGAGACTGGTCAAACAGTATGACTCTCTTAAGCTACTCCATGTCCAACTAACTATAGGCAAAGGCTTTTACCACATCACAGGCAGCTATAGGTCCCATACCATAAAACAGGAAAAGAACATTGCATACCTTGACTTACTGGAGTCACTTGCCATACAGCCCAACACCTTACTCATGGGTTATTTTAAAAATCCTACCATTGACTGAGAAACATACACAACCACAAAAATGCTGCCTTATAGATTGTTCGACTTTGTCAATGCAAATGCTGTGGAACAGCTAGTCAGCACAAGAGGCTCAAATGTCCCGAACACAGTACTCGCTAACACAGGAAAACACTAAACCCCCCCAACCATGTGAGGTCCTCACTGGTAAGATCAGACCATTAATCAGTCTTGTTCAATGTAATTATAAGACCGGATACCTCATCAAGCTCAAAAATGCTTAGAATTTTTCAAAGACAAACTACGTATATCCTACTAAGTGATGGTATAAGAAGTTTCAAAGTCCCCTCACACATAGATAACACAGACTCCTGTGCAGAGGTGTACACCAATGCCCTGTATAACCACGTAAGCAGTTTATAGAATCGTCTGTACCTAACCAGATTAAAATCAGATCTTGCTGAAAAAACAAGACACTCTGGTGGACCCCTAGTATAAACAGGCTAGACAACAAGAGAAAGAACCTAATGTCTAAGAACAAAAGGAAACTGGCTCAGCAGAGGAAGAAGACCCTCTCTAGCTTAAACAAACACATTAGAGAGCTTGTCAAGTCCTCCAAAGTTAATTATGAAGCAAAAATAGCCTCCCTAGCTAAGGATAATGACAAGGCATTCTTTAACTACATCTGAAATCGAAAAGGGAATACTCAGCTATGCTCTGAACAGGTTATGGATCGCACTAACCATACTCAACCACAGGTAATACCCAACCTGCCATCTGACAGATTTGGAGCAAACTTCACCCCCTGACCCATCCAGTCATCCCCCAAAGTACACCTGCCATCATTCCTCAGCCTATTAGCTCAAAAGAGCAGGAAATCACGGTGGTCTCCAAGGCCAAAAACACAGCATCAGAGGAACCAGACAACATCCCAGGTTGCCTTTTAAACAACTTAAAACATGACCTAGCAGACCCACTTGGATCCCTGTTTAACCACAGCCTGGGAACTGTCTATGTTCCGGTGGAAAGGAGGACAGCAGCAGTAATCCCTCTGCATAAAGGGAGATCATCAACTGACCCAGGGAATTGTATGCCCATAAGCTTGACTAGCCTCATCTGCAAGGCCATGGAAAGAATTATTATGGGTGATTAGGGGTCCTAATGGAGAGATACGTTAACAAGCAACGGACAGTAGTATTGCTGGAATTGAATTCATCCTCAAGTCCTGGTGAGTACCTCCATGAGTTGGACCCTGTTTACAAAATCTCACCAAGACAACATTGCTTTAGACTGTATTTCACGTGGTATATATCATGGACAGAAGTAGGTTAAACAATAAAAAGATAGCTGGTTGCACAAGACACAGGATAAAAAAGTGCTCAATCCTGGTAGCCACAATGGTTCTAGGACTGGAAAAAATGACAGTGTAGAATCCTCATGACATGGAAAAGCTAGGCCAGACCCAGGGGGAGGATGCCCCTCCCCCTGTTGTAGAACAAAGTAGAAGTACACAAAAATCACAAAAATTGATAAGCCAAAAAAGAGCCATAAAGATGATAGAGTGGACTACTGTGGATAAGAAAGAAAGTTTGAATTGTTACTTTTATGCAAAAAGCCCAGAAATTCCACATAGAAGATATACAAAAATATTAAGAGAAAAATTAGAGGAAAGAAAAATACTTGCACAATAAAAACTGTCAGAAGCTTCAAATAAAAATTTGTGTTCATTAATACAACAGATCTATGAAAAACACTATACAGACCAAGAAACCTTGAGACGTTTAGAAAAAAAAGTGACTTACGAAGTGAGAAAATATAAAGGGCAAAATCTGGGGACTTTGGAAAAGTATAAAAAAGAAATATGGACATGGAAAAGAAAGAGATATTTGATATGGTGCAATATTTATGCAAAGGAGAAAGCCAAATTAATCAACACAAAGAAGGCAGTCCCAAAAATATTTGAAGAGAAATACAGGCAAAGGCATCCAGATATGGAAAATTTCACAATAAAAAATAAGATCACAAAGAGGGAATGTAGAACAGAACATTAGTTAAGTACAATTAAAAATAATAGAAGGCGAAGTTATGGGATACTTGGGAAGCAAAGGATTTAGTGTAGAAAGTTTAACAAGTTATATCACAGCATGATGGAACGAGTTCACAAATTAAGGAGAAACAGGAAGAGCAAGAGACATCAGAAGAAGGAATATGGATGTGGGAAAGAAAAAGAGATTTAATATGGTCCAAGTATCTATACAAAGCAGAAAATAAAAGTAATTAATACAAAAAGAGCAGCACCAAAGATATTTGAAGAGAAATATAGGCAAAGGCATCTGGATGTGGAAAATTTTACAACACAAAAAATAAGAAAACAAAGAGGAAAGTAGAAAAGAAGATCAGTAATGGAGAAGTTACAGAAATAGAAACTGAGGTTGTGGATTATCCGCAAAGTAAAGGATTTAGTGTAGAAATTGTAACTCAGATAACATCACAGCAAAATAAAGCACAGACTCTCCACATTAAGGAGAAACCATTGGAGCAGGAAACATCTGATCAGTTGCCATATTAAGGCACTTTGGAGTCTTCCATAGGAAACCAGTACAAACATTCAGTTGGAGGTGTAGAGCAAGGGAAGGAACAGGAAACTGGGGCAAGTGCGATATAGTCAATGCTGTGGAGTGATACACCAGTGAGTTCCCATATAAGAGAGCAATGAATGACACAAGATGTAAATGAAGAGAATGTGCACAGGAAGATGCTCTGGAACTTTCTACAGAATGCCCACAGGAAATGGAGAACAAAGAATGAGCCCTCAGTTTAGAAGAAAATTATCTAAGAGAAGAGTTGCTTGATTTAACAGAGATGGACAAACATATTAAGATCAATGAAAGAAATACATACCAGAAAGTCAATAAAACCCTAAAAGTTAGAATTTTGAAAACACAAATGAACACAGTAATTAGGACTACCCACAGAGATTCATGCATTATAATAGAAGTAAACAGGATATATTACTGTGCTGCTAAATTAATGACAGATAATGTCTTACAACAGCAGCACAGGGTAGTAAGAGAAAGAAAGGGGAGAAATCAAATGCCACCATGGAAGTACCAAACAGAGAAAACTGTAAAGCAAGTAAGACAAGTGTCACTGACAGAAGAGTATAGGAGAGGGAAGAGATCAACAAGAAGACATGTAGATAAATATAAATGAAAAGTACAAAATAAGCAATTTATTGATGACCCAAAAAGGTTTATAGAGAGTTGGGAAGCAAGGCAAATGGAACTGGAATCGTAGATAAACTTACTAAGCTGGGCATAAATCCCTATGTCTCTCGATGGGTTGCCAACTGGCTTACTGACAGAACCCAGACTGTAAAAGTAGCCAACTCCAAATCCAGCTCCAGACAGGTGACAAGTGGTATACCTCAGGGTTCAGTCCTGGGACCACTCTTGTTTGGCATCTACTTCTCTGAAGTACAGGCCAACACTAAGGGACTCTGGCTAACAAAGTTCACAGATGACTGCAAACTGGGAGCCATTATTGAATCTCCAAATGATGTGGATACTCTACAAAAGGGCCTTACAGAAACAGATGCTTGGTGCCAGAGCCATGGGCTCAAGCTTAATGCCAAGAAATGTGTAGTTATCCCCTTTGGGAAAAACATGTACCCATGAATTACCACATAGGTGGCAGTACACTAAACACCAAAAGTGTGATGAGAAACTTAGGGACACAGGTGGTCAGTGGTCTCACCTTCAATAACCACATCGCCACAACAGTCAGGAAATCCTTCTATGTGACACACCTCATCACTAAGGGCTTTTCATCCAGAAAAAAAGGAGGTCATTGTCCCACTGTACTCATCCCTCATTAGACCCATTATAGAGTACAATGCCCCATTTGGTATGTACCTCACAAGACATCTGTAACAGCTGGAAAGGCCACAGAAATACCTCACTAAAAGAATCACGGGCCTAAAGCAGATGTCCTATGCTGACCATCTAAAAAAACTCCAGCTGTACTCTGTGGCATATCGTCTACTCAGAGGTGATCTCTGCTTAACATACAAGGCCATGTCAAACCCTGAGCTGTTGGACATACTCCACTTAAAGAAATCTCAATCCCTCAGAGCCACACACTCCAGGGATCTAAACCTTGTCATCACAATGGACAAAACATGCTGGAGAGATGGGTTCCTGACCCAGAGACTCCCATACTCTGGAATAGACTGCCCATACATGTCAAGCAGAGCACCTCCTTGGCCCTCTTCAAAAGGAACCTTGACAATTGGATGGGAGATAGGAAATTCACCTCGGGGATCACATCAGTCTGTGGCTAGACAGGAGTCCAGGGAAGTAAATATTTTGGGAAGAAATATCCAGGGAATTGTTATGGCTAGGCTTGTATAGGCCCTAGGGCTGATAGCCTAGTACCAACCTATGAACCTATGAAGCACCACCAAAAAAGATGAAATAGATACATTTTGGAGAAATATCTATGAAGATCCTGTGGAACATAACAAAGATGCTAAATGGATAAAAGTGAAAGAAAGAATAAGAAGTTCAAACATACAGGATATGAAATGGGATGAAGTAACAGCCAAAGAGATTGAAACAAAGTTAAGAAAAGTTCCTAATTGGACAGCCCAGGCCAGGATGCAATACCTAACTTCTAGCTAAAAGCATTAACATCTTTACATGAAGATTTAGCCATGAGTATTTATATGCACACCTCGAACAGACACCAGCCTGGTTAACAACGGTAAAAACAATACTCCTACTTAAGAGTGAACCTGCAAGCTATCCTAAAAACTACACACCAATAACTTGCCTGCCAACAATGTATCAACTATACACTGGAATTGATGCAGAGTTTATAGACATTTAGAAGAAAACTCTATCATGGCAATAGAACAAAAAGGTAATTAAAGAAAGTCACATGGAACAAAGGGTCTTTTATTTTTAAATAAAGTCATAATGGAGAACTGTAAAAAGGGGAAGAATTTAAGAATGTCATGGATAGACTACAAAAAAGCATTTGGTAGTATCCCACATTCATGGATAAAAGTGTGCTTAAAAATATGTGGCCTCAGAGCAAGAGGTTCTCCCATTCAATTCTCGGCTGGAGCGCCTTCTGTGTGGAGTCTGCATGTCCTCCCCATGGTCTAGTGATGCCTAAAGACATGCAGGTAGGTGCGTGCGTGAATGGGTGTGCCTTCTTTGAAGGATGGGCATCAGGCTGACAACTCAGCACCGTAAAAATTCACTGCCAATCATTAGCAGACCGGAGTTCTGCTGTGGCGACCCCTAAATGGGAAAAGCCCAAAGACTTTTATACACACTACTCTGACTGATTACATTACAGAGACCATGAAACTGCGGCAAACAATTATGCAGCTAAGCCATGATAAAGAACAAATTATTATTCCAGTGATAAAAATTGAAAGGGGGACATTCCAGCATGACTCTGTCACCGCTGCTCTTCTGTCTTGCCCTTAACCCTGTAAAAAACTCTGTACCCATAAACTACCACATAGGCAGCAATCTACTTAACACCAAATGCATGATAAGAGACCTTGGGACCCAGGTGGACAGTAGTCTCTCTTTGATAGTCACATCGCCACAGTAGTCAGGAAGTCCTTCTACGTGGCACACCTCATCATAAAAGGGTTCTCGTCCAGGGAAAAAGAGGTCATCGTTACCCTCTACTCATCACTCATTAGACCCATTATAGAGTACAATGCCCCTTTTGGAATGTACCTCACAAGACATCTGCAGCAGCTGGAAAGGCCACAGGAGTACCTCACAAACAGATTACTGGACTCAAACAAATGCCCTACACTGACCGCCTCAAAAAACTCCAGCTTTACCCTGTAGCATATCGCCTACTCAGAGGTGATCTCTGCCTAACATATAAAGCTATGTCAAACCCAGAGCTGCTGGACATGCTACACCTAAAGAAATCCCAATCCCTCCGAGCTACACGCTCTAGGGACCCAAACCTTGTCACCACAATAAACAGGACATGCTGGAGGGATAGATTCCTATCCCAGAGACTTCCCATACTCTGGAACAGGCTACCCATCTATGTCAAGCAAAGTTCTTCATTAGCACTCTTCAAGAAAAATCTTGATGAGTGGATGGGAAATAGGAAATACACCCAAGGAATCACTTCTGTGTCTCTGCTTGTCAGTGGCACAGGAAAATAACTTTCTTGGGTGGCGTAAGCCAGGGAACCTTGTTGGCTAGGCTTGCATAGGCCCTTGGGCCGATAGCCTAGTACCTACCTATGAACCTATGAACCCATTAAGTTGACTACTTAACAGATTAGGCTATGGCTATAACTTGGCTCCCAGAAACAATAGAGTGTAAAGGCTCGTCTTCTTTTTGTAGATGATGTAAAATTGTATAGTTCATCAGATGAAGAACTGAAAGCACAACTGCAAGTGGCAAACATTTTCAGATTATGTAAGAATGTTATTTGGTCTTGAGATAAAAGCAACCTTTAAAGAAGGAAAGCTGCAGCACCAAAAAAAATATTAGTTTGGGACAGGAATGTGATATAAAAGAACTTGAGCAAGCAGGCGTGTATAAATATTTGGGAATTGATGAAGGATCAACAATAAGACTTGAGCAAATGCGAATAACACTTAGTAAAGAATATTTTAGAAGACTTGAATTAATACTGAAAACAGCATTGACATCTAGGAACAAAGTCCAAACTATAAACCACATTGTTCTTCCTGTTCTAACTTGAGCTTTGAAGTGACTGACTGGCCCCAAAAGGTGTTGGATAGGTTGGACAGGAAAACAAGAAGGATGCTTCATGCTCACCAAATGATTTACAAAAATTAGTGTATACCAAGACTATATATTCCCAGTTCTGAAGGAGGTATGGGCCTCCTCAAAATTAATTACATGTACATATGTGCAATCATGGGACTGCATACATATCTACTCACCTCACAAGACCCAAACATAGTGAAAGTTTTGAAGCATGTGGAGAATAAGTCTAAGATGACTTCCTTGCTTAATTTAGCAGAAGCATATCGGTGTCAAGTGGGAATGGAAATCAAACAAGAAGTAGATAAAAATCAAGCAGCAACTGAATGTGCCAAAAACCGAAAGAAGGAATATAAGACGAAGGATCAGATGAGAAGGCAAGAAATGTGGAAAATGAATAAATAGAATTGCAAGTACAGTAAACTCTTAGAACAACCTCATGTTGATCAGTACTGAATGCAGGAATGGTTAAGGAGAGGTGAACTTAAACCAAAAGACAAAAGGTTAATACTGGCAGTAGACTATGCACACATTAGTTTACAAAGTCCATTGACGATGTGGGTGAAACCGACAAATGTAAGGCTTTGTAAAACAGAAGTAGAAACAGTTGCACATCTTGTTGCTGGTTGTGATATACTAATGGCATAAGGACTGTATACTGAAAGGCATAATAATGTGCAATTGAGTAAACATTATAATATTAAAGTAGCTGAAAAACACTGAAAACATAAGCCACAAAACACTATAGAAAATGACAAAGTTTATATCACATTTACTTATTTATTTATTTGACATTTGTTAACCGGGAGTGTCCAACTGAGCCAAATCCCTTTTTCAGCAGAGGCCCGGGGAGAAAAGCTCTACAGAAATGCATTAGTAAATAAGAGTTGATATATAAAATGAATACACTAAGAAATAATTACATATTTGTCAGTACAGTACAATAAGTCAAAGATTTCATATTTTGAAGATCAAAATACTCTAACTACACTTCAGTGACAAAAACCTGATATTAGCTAAATCTAGTAAGTCATTTTGCTGAGATCTTCATAAGTGAATTACAAGTTCAGATAGGATGTATTGGCTTCTTGGGCTAGAGGGTTAGCAATTGCAGAAAACAGTAAAGTGAAGGATATGGTAATTAGTGGGATGGAAGGCAGTTGCCAGAAGTGAAAATTAAGTTTGAACAGGGAAGAGTTAATTTAAGAGAGTCAAGGAAACCGTTAGTAAGTAGGGTCTCAGTAAAGTGGAGAGCAGTGACATAGAAGGAGTCAGGTGGTACAGTTACAGGCAGAGTTGTTGAGTAGGTATTGTTTGAGTGCTGAATTAAATTTGTATAGGGCTGTTATACTTCTAATGTCAAGGGAGAGCTTGTTCCAGTTTAGGGCTGGGTAGTAGCTGTATAGATTTTGACCAATGTTTTTGTTTGGGCTTAGAGATTTCTAGGTATTGATGGTCAGAGCTCCTGAGGTGTCTTACAGGGCCATAGGAAGTGACCAAAGTGGAGACACTAGGGCAGGCCGAGAATTTGTAGAGACAGGAGTGAATAATAGTTAATTTACAGACAAGGAGCTGGTGGGGGAAATTAAGTCAGTTTAATGCCGAGAGAGAGACAGTGGTGAGAGTAAGGGGACTGACTGGCAGCGAACCAGGAAACTTTGTTTTATGTGCGTTTGAGTTTAGTTTGCAGGGAGGTTTGTAAATTAGTTAGGATTTGTGATCTGTAGAGGAAATTCTGGAGTATAAAAGCCTGAGATACAGAGATTCTGGAGATGTCAGTGAGAACATTTTTATTTCTGTATAGAAGTCCGAGTTTTTGGTGGGTCTTTTTGATGCAATGCTTGATATGTAGGTTGAATTTGAGTTGGTTATCTGTGATGACTCCAATAAGTTTAGTTTGGAGTTCAGCATATATTGTGGTATTGTTAGAGGAAGTGATAGAAAAGGTTGGTTTGAGTGGTGAGAGATTTAGGAATAAATAAAAGTTGCTTGGTCATTTTGGGATTAAGGATAAATTGATTGTCTGTGAGTCATTTTTCAACTGAGTTAAAGGAGTTTTGGGTGAGTGTGAGAAGGTCTTTGAAAGTGTCAGTAGTGGTGATTATGGTAGAGTCATCTGCATATTGAATTAGGGTGGAGAGAGGACAGGAAGTGTAGAGTTGGTAAGTGAAGATATTGAAAAGTAGGGGGTCAAGGATTGACCCTTGAGAGACTCCCATTTGGATGGGTAAGAAGGGGGATGGAATGGATTGTCATTTCACGGATTGTTGACGGTTAGAAAGGTAGCTGGTGAACCAGGAGATTGCGGAGGGAGAGAGATTGAGGTTGCTTGGTTTGGAGAGGAGGATGGGGTGGAAGACCATGTCAAAGGCTTTGGAGAGATTGAGGAAAAGGTAGGAGTCCAGTTTATTGTTATTTCTAGAGAGGGAGACAGAGTCAGAGAAAGAGATCAGGACAGCAGAGGTGCTATGGTTTGGGTGGAAGTCTTGCTGGGTGGGAGTGAGCAGGTTTTCTGGGATTAGATGGTCCATGATTTGTTTGTGTACACATTTTGAGTATTTTTGATAGTGGGTAGATAATTGTTATGGGGCAGTACTTGGTGAGTTCTCTACAGTAAACCCCTTTATGAATGGGTATAGTAAAGAACTGTTTCCATATACACAGGGGACAGTGGATTCAGATACAGAGTGGTTGACAAGAATGGAAACTGGGAGAGCTATGGAGTTTGCAGCAAGTTTGAGGAAGAGAAGAGGTGAGTTATCTACTGAGGGGGGAGCAGGGTTTAAGTTTGCTGAGGAGGTGTTTAATGTAGTTGGTTGGTACATGTTTGAGTGGTAAGGAGTTGTTTTGGTTGGGATTTGAGAGGAGGTAGGTGGAATTGGTAGAGTTTGAGTTGGGGATTAGCTTACCGATGGTATCTATAAAGTATGAGTTGAGCAGGGAAGCAGTTTCAGGGGGGGGGGGTGTTGTTGGGGATAAGGATTACCAGGGTGGAGTATATGGTTGATGGTGCTCCAGAATTTTTGGGATAATGGAATTACCTATTACCAGTAGTTCAAAAACAGATGAGAGAAAACCTTACCTCTGTGAACTCACCTAACCACCGAGAATTGGGGCAACTCGGGATAAACATAGCTAGACTTGCAAGGACTCTAGGGCCATTAGCCTAGTAACCTTCTATGAACCTATAAGAATAGGAGTCATAATAACATCTAAAAATGTTCACAGGAATCAGTGAATCTTTTAACTCCTTTAGTTAGACAATTCAATGTGTATTATCTGAACTTTGATTATATGGAGACATAAAAATGCTAAATTACACACTTTAATGTATATATATACTCCTTAATTCACAACTGCTGATGAATGAAGGAAAACTAATGTTTGAGATTTCAGCACACAATGCTTGTTATATTGCATTGTGAGTGATATAAATGGACATGCATTCCTCGTTTTTTGTGAAGCTGTTTTTTTCCTGTCATTGTCTTTTAAATAGAAATAACCAGAGAACAAATAATAGTTATCATTAAAATTTAATAATAAACTTTCTTATTAGGTAACAACCATTTGTACATTCCTTATTCTAGGGTAGTAAAACAAAATCCTTTAGCCATTTAAGATTCAGCTCTGTTCAGAACTAGACAGCATTATTATTTTCTTGATGACAAAAGACATGTGTCCACTTAAATCAAATCAACCATGGCTCACTAACCTAAGGGAAAACAGATTTCAGATCTAATGTGCAGCTGCCAGAAAATATGTAAAATATTTATGTTTTGTTAAGTGCTTATAAAAATAGCATGTTTCATTGTATTAAATTACAGAGATTGGACCTACCTATTTATAGTCATGGTCTGTTGGAAACGTTGAATTATCTAATGTGTTTTATTACACCAACATACTATGCACACACAAATGCAGAATATACTCTTTGAGACCCAAAATTCCAGTAACATACACGAGGACACAAACCTGAAGTGCGTCAGTCATAGAGGTTTTAATAACATTTTCGAATTAAGCAAAACACATGCAAGTCTGAGACATCGCATTATTCTCTTGTTATAATCATTTATAGCAGATATCCTGTGTAAAACAATGCATTCTGTAGCAACTATTTAAATATTTGACTACTTAAGAAAATTTTGATAAATTCAGCAACAGACAAATACCTAAAATTACCTTCGCTGGCACATATGTAAAACAGATAGAGCTATAAAGGTAGTATGATATGTTTCCATTTAAATAGTACATACTGCAAAGTCATTTACCAGAGTTTTACTTCATCTTTTGTAGGAACTGGCATTACATTTCTTGGCTTACTTTACCATGCAATTCATTATGCATAAGTGAAATGACTAATAAAAAAGCTTGAAGAACAGAGAAAATAAAACATTCCAGTTGTGTAAGTAAACTTACCATAACAGTAAATGTTTGAACGATCATTACTGCAGTAGCCTTACCTATATGGGTTATATACTGCTAAGGATATAATAGCTATCCATCTCCAAAGCTTCAGGCCACCTTCTGCTGACTGAAAAGACAGATGTGGGCATCAAGTCGAGGGGGGAAGCCGAGCTCTGAAAGGACAATGCTAGAAAAAAATGTCTACAACCTGGCATAAAAAATACAAAAAAAAAACAAGGGGGGGGGGTGAGAGGCTAACGCAGCAGTGATCATTTGAACATCTACTGTTACAGCAAATTTACTTAAAGCAAATGTAATATGTTCATCATACTGATCACTGCTACAGTAGCCTTAGCTACATGGGTAGGTTAACCTAGCTAACTACAACTGGGAAGTGAAAACAGAACAGCCCAGGAGCCCCTGCCGAATAGCTCTAGAAAAGCCTGAGCTATACCTAAAGAAGGAATCAGGCTTATAGTGCTTTGCAAAACTATGTCACAAAAACAAGCTGCTACATCTAGAATACTTCTAGAATTCACTCCTTTCTAAAAAAACATAGACAGAGCCAAGGCCCTGGTAGAGTGGGCCTTGACCCTGCCTGGAACAGTTCTGTTATGGTGATAGCCTTAAACAGCCATTTGGAAATAGTCTACATTTACAGAGGCTGGCACTTCTTTTTACTTCCCAAGAAGTGAACAACTGGTCTGAAGATTTGAAAGATTTAGTTCTGCCAAAACAGCACCTGAGTTGGCTATGGACAGCCAGGATATGGAGCATCTTTTATCTTTCACTTTTAGGTTAAGGAAAGAAAATGTGAAGTTGGCTTAAAGTAAACTGAGATACCACTTTAGGCATAAAAAAGGATTTGCTATGAAAGAAAACCTTTCCCGGTGGAAACTGAGATAGGGTTGACTCACCATAAGAGCTTGCAACTCAGATATCTTTCTTGCAGATGTCACAGCAATCAGTAAAACTGGTGTCCATGTTAAGAACCTCAAGTCAGCCAAGTTAGCTGGTTCAAATGGAACAAGTGTTAGCTTCTATAACACAAAATTAATATCCCAAAGAGAGGTCACCAGTTTTCTTGGAGGCTTCTTATGTAGAACCCCTTTTGAAAATATTTTGACATGACAATGCATTGAAAGAGGAGGATCCATGGGCAGACATGCTGAAATGGCCAGTAAATGAACTTTGATGGAGGATTAAGATAGGCCATAGGGTAATAACTCACTTAAGATCAGAGCACAATTAGCCCCGAATGGGTGCTGCTCATGCTGTTGGCACCAACTAGAAAACTTTTTCCATTTGCTGGTATATGATTTTCTACTAGCAGGCTATCTTGCCACCATTAATACCTGTGTCACATCCTCAGTAAACAGGTGCCAAAAGGAAATTATGACCCTATCATCCTGACAGTCAACTGAAGTTGATTGTGGTCAGGTGTACCAAGCACCCCTAATGTTGTGTGATTAGACCCAGTCTGCGAGGAACCTTGTAGTAATTGCCCCTGGCCTTTTTCAAAAGATAGGAGAATCACTGTTACTTGGACTAGAAGACAGTCACCACAATGATCTTGGGGGATTCCTTCAGAATTTTCCAAAGTACTCTGGATATCAATGGAAAGGGGGGAAAAGGATACAGAAACATCCCCGTTCAAAGAAAAAAAAAAGGTGCCTGTCTATCAGGCCTTCTTGCATGGAGTCCTGGAGCAGAATCTTGCTAACTGACTGTTCTGAGAGGAGGCAAAGAGATCTACTTGAGGAACACCCCACAGATGGATCAAACCTTGGAAGACCCCAATGCAGTTTCCATTCGTGAGGGTCTGCCCTGGTCCTGCTTAGCTTCTCTGCTAAATAATTTTGCTCTAATGGAATGCAGAATGCCTGTAGAGAACTGTGCTATGAAGCTATATCCCAAGCTAACATGGCTAGTCTGCAGTGGGGGATACAACCTAGTCCCCCCTTGTTTGTTCAGGTACCACATGATTGTGGTATTGCCTGAAAACAACTTGAAGAGGAACTGGGGACCAAAGATGATTCACAGAATTGAGTGCCTTGATCAGGTCAAGCATATCTTTTATATTTATGTGCTTACAACTGTCCTTGATGTCCCACACTCTCTGAATTTTTATCCCTCCTGAAACTGCTCCCCAAGCAATGTCAGAACCATCTGTGGTGACTGACTGCTTTGGAACAAGAACGGAGAAGGGCAGACCTGGATTTAAGGATACTTGTTGTCTTTACCAAGTAATTTTCCTTCTGGAAAACCCCAGGACTGTGATTTGAAAACACAAAGGATGTTGGTGGTAGAACCAAAGAGACTTCAGATACCATTGTATCTTTCTCATGTGGGATATCATGAGAATGACAGATGCCATGAGATCCAAAATCCTGAAGTATTCCCTTGCAGTGACTGAAGTCTGAGTGGAAAACCTCAGAAAGAGATCTAGATACAGATCTTTGTTTTTTCTTGTGGAAGAAAAGCTCTTTGAATGAGGTGTCTAGTTCAGACCACAGGAAAAAATCCTTTGTGAATGAGTCAAAAAAGACGTTTGAATGTTCTCTTGGAATCCCAGCTTGTGCAAGAGATCTCTCACCAAGTGAAAGATTCCTGACACTTTGAAAAAGATTCTGTAAAGATAAGCAAGTTGTTTAAGGCAGAGAACTGATAATGTGATCCAGATGCAGAAATCTTTAAGAAATCCCTGATGTTTTGATGAATAGGGATGTGATAACAAGCATATTTTAAATCTTTGTTACCAGGGAACTTAAATGAGGAAGAACAGGTAAAAGGTTGTGAATTGATAGCATTTTGAACTTGAGCACTAACACAAACATGTTTAGGAAATAAATTGTCTCCAGAATTTTCTTTCTTTGGCACTAAAAACATCCTTGAATGAAAACCTTATCCAACCTAGGAAGGAGGAATTCATTCTATCACTCCCTGGGACAGCATGTGATGGAGTACAGGTGGAAATAAGAGTCTGGTCTGGTGACTGAAGGATTACCCCTTCTAATGGAGGAATTTCCTCCCACTGCCATCTGTAACCTTGATGAATGATCTTCAGAACCCATTTGTCTAAACTATCTGTTGCCAAAGAAAAAAATCGAGATTCAGACTTTCTGGAAGGAAAAAGTGGCTGTCAGGGAAGGGGGTAGACAGGGTCCTTTAAAAAGTAATTTAGACTTTTTGCACTGTTCTTAGTTTTGGGAGATTTCAGAGTTATTTTTGGAACCCCTCGCCATTTCTTCTTAAATGTCTGTTTACCTACATTTTGTTGAGACTGTTTATTTAGTTTTTTTTTGCCAAAACTGCATCAATAGTTAGAGAATCGCTTAGAAAGTTTGGAAAAGGAAGGTTGGAAAATCTCCCTGTGTCAACTTATTTGCAGCACAGAGGTCAACAATTAAATCTCTATCCAAAGAGGAATTTAAAATCTCATTTTTATCATCATCTGCATGGTTCTGAGAAAGCCTAAAGTAAACTATGAATAAACTACTAATGGTGGTTGACTCAAAGCAAAAACAAAAAACTGTACACACCTCAGTGCACGCAATCCAGAACATCACATTAAAGTTTTTTTTAACAGAATTTAGCCTGAGAAGTTCTTCAGCTAAACCACCCTGTTTGTAAAACTTCCACATCCCTTTACATGATGAACATGACCAATCAGAAAGCATTTCTCCATATTCAATTTAATTTTTTTTACAAAGTATATATGTGACCCACTTTATTAGCTAAAACATAAATCTATAAAAAATAATTTTCAAGATGTATTTATAACTCCACAAATGATTAAACTCTACATAAAATAAGCATATACATAAATCATTATATTTCATATTGTCTTACTTTTAAAAGTCAAGGTATATAATTAAGTTCTGGAAGATTACACACATTTAAAACAGCTGTCACCACAGCTCTCTTTTTTCAAGTAATTCTCCCCATGGACCACTTCGAGAGATTGTCTACCATATTAACTATTAAAAATAAAAGAATGTGTATTAAACTTTTGTATACGTTTGAATAATGTGTTAATCAGCTTACCCTTCTCTATACTGTGTATATGTTTATATAAATGCTTCCTAATTTTTCTGTCTGTTTCCCCCAAACAAAAAATGGGATACATCTGACATTTGACGAACTAGATACCATTTGTATTACAATTAAAATAACCTCTGGCCTTGAAAGTTTTAGAATAAATAACCACCATGAAATACTTAACACTGATTACACTGTGACTGACCACATTTATATGTGCCATGTTTAATTTTAGGATTCATCAATATATTCTTGTTGATACCTTCGAAGAAAGATTTAAAACATTTTCTCTCCCGTTTGTTAGATACTTCACCAGAATTCCTAAAAATAGCCCAGTTTTTCTCGATAATAGTTTTAGTGACCCACTATCCACATTATATGTGGCAATAATGTTTTCTGAAACTTCTGCAATGTCAGTATCTATCAATCATTCTTTACCTATGCCAATTCAATCGGGGGGGGGGGTAAAAACCTTGCCTCTTTTTCATGACTGACTCCTGCACTATGGGGTTCAAAAAACTATGAGGATATCCTCTTCTCAAAAACATATTTAACAAATCATTGGATTCAGTGATAAACATATCAGATTCAGAAACCATCCTTGCAGGACAGACCAACTGGCCCTTAACGACAGCTTTATTCTGATGTATACAATGGCAACTAGAAACATGTAGGAAAGAGAATATTTAGATTTCCTGAAACTGCTTTATTTAAATTTCTTATTGGAATCTTTTATTAACTCAACATCTAAATAACTGATTGAATTCCTACCTAAATGCAGCCAGGTAAACCTCCTGAAAACAGTATCAGTGATCATAGCCCTGCAAGAAGAATCAACTGAGTCATACACACTCTCTAAACAAGCAGTAGTGACTTGTACAAGATAAGAAACTTAAATTATTTAAAGCAGATTTTTCTTAGCAAGAAGAAACTGCAGGCACAACATTCCTCATACTTTCACAATTAGTCAGAACAAATTTTAACATAACAGCCTGACAATTTAACATTCTTAAAATCAAGGTTGCAGAAGCATATATTTTTTCCCACACTTAAAATAAACTTCCCATCTTTATAGAAAAGAGTAGTATTGGAATTAACTAAATGTTTAGCAGCAGTAGGATTAACTAAAACTATTGCTGCTGAGACTGGTTTGAGAAGAGTACATAAAAAACTAAAAGATTGAGGAACTTGTACATCTGCATTTTCAGGGGCAGCTGGCTATCAGGAAAATCACAGGAACACACACACCCTCCAAAGATGATAGAACTGGAATAGGAATAGGTGAAGGTGTTGGAAATTCCTTATGTAACAGCTCATAATGCTTTCTAAAGGACTGAGAATCCTCAGTGTTCTCCCATTGAAAACACTCACACATTCAGGAGATAGTCTAAGAGAAAGAGAAACCCCCAGAGGGAGATTTGAGAAACTAAGCTCTTTTCTGAGTCTGAATCAAAACACTGAGGAGAAAACCATGTATCTGTCCTTCATCTTCCTGCCCAGATTCAGAATTTTGAATCTCTTTAGCAAAAGAGATACCCCTCTTTCTTTTACCAGAAACTACTTATTAAGAAGGATAAATAGCCTGAATTAAATCCAGAGCTAGACTCAGCAAACTACTTCTGTCCAAAAAAATGAGGAGTAATAGATATGTTACGTTTGCTGTTTCTTTTTGATGGGAAAATTGAAGACAACAGGGTAATTAATAGCTGCTTCCCCAGGAATGGGTACAACATTCTGACAAAACAGGGAAGCCTTCTCGGTTCCTTCTTTCAGCATAGAGGCTGTAGGTACAACACTAGAGGGGTCAGGATTAAGAGATGAGAGGTCTCTGGTACAACTACTGGTCACAGCAGAGTCATTTACCTGCAGCTGAGGTAAATTGCTCACCTGTTGGGGTGGTAAAAGCTATTTTTTAACTGTTTGTTTTTGTAGACTGAAGAAGGGATGACCATGGGACCAACAGCTTGTTCCAAGGTCTAGTTGAAAATGATGCCTCTTTCCTGGATAAAACCAGCAAAACATGGTGGTAAAAATGTAAAAGTCACTTTTTTCACACAACAACACAGTAAAAGAACTTTAAGGTAGTCTGTCAGCCCCCAAAATTAAAATAAACACAATTTCACAACAGAAAAAAAAAATGTTTTAATAATTTAAACAACTTGTAAGCTGATAGGGAAAAAAGAGTGATTAATTTAAAAGTATAATAAAGTCTTGTGACAATCTGTTAAAACACAAATTCCTAGCTTTAAAATAATGTTATTGAACAGGAAAGTGTTATCAAACAAAACATTTTTTTTTAAATGGAAGCTTTTTTTTCCCCTTAAGGGAACTTATCTGTCCAACAAAGAAAAGCACAAGCCGACCACTGATCCTAGAAAGCTTCAGCGGAGTGTACTCTTTGGCTGCAGGAAGCTCTTTCTAGAGCTGACCGACAGTTTGGGTGCATGGATGGTGTCCTGAAGATCTGGAAGCCAGATGGCTGTTACATCCTTGGCAAAATATAACCCCATTTGTCTAAGGCTACT